>NC_067481.1:105322445-105462445 GCF_947179515.1 Apodemus sylvaticus | reverse complement strand
AAACACTGCATCACCACCCTTCTCCCTGCAGCTGCTCTCATCTCTTTCTGGAGCAGTGGACATTTCTTCCCACCTTCTCCTGTGGCTACACAACCACTGCCCACAGTGCAGCTTCTGAGAGCACGTTGGATGCCATGCTCTGCCTCAGTGGCTCCTCAAGCACCTAGGGTGATGTTAGCACACTTCAAGACAGGTGCTAAGAAAACACAGGCCTGCGCCCACGTCATCGCCGGGCACCATTTAATAGGGACAGACTTAGGGGTGCAGGCGTGTTTAAGGGGTGGAGGGGAGAACCCGAGGGGGCAGGGTGGAGCAGTGTGGCCCCGTGCTGTCTACAGGGCTGGGGGTGAAAAGACCAGGAGCTGGAAGACCAGACGAGAGGCTGCTCCGAAGGATGGTCTGTGGACAGGAACGAAGTCATGTGACACACTCAGGCCCCAAGAACTGAGCATGAAGTGGGACACAGACACGTTCAGATTTCTGATTTGATGGAAGTCAGGCCACAGGTTTGTGTGGGGACCCTCCATCCCGGAGGGCCACTGACCAGAACTAGTGGGCATCCTGAGTACCTGCCCACAGATGGCTCCGTGTGTGCTTTGGACGTTCTGGAGGATGCAGGGCTGTCTGGAAGCTCAGATAGGGCCCACCCCGGGGGTGTGGGGAGCAAGAGGTCCTAAAAGAATCCCAGTGTCAAGATGGGAGTGAGCCGGACTCCTGCGCTCTGTACAGGGTTAGGATGCTCACGCTGGTGGAAGGCAGGTGTGTTAGGGGAATGGCACTAATGCGGGGTCCCCTCCTTCATAGTCCTTCAAAGCCCAGTGGGACCACCTCTCCGCCCCTTGAAGCACTAAGGGACTTGCTAAGGTCTTTCTAGGTCCTCCTCTGGCAGGGCATGACCTCACTGTCAAGGTCAGATGAGGTCACTTCCTCTGAGCAGATCTGCCATCTCCCTCAGCAGTCCGGTTCCCAGCAAGGCTGTCCTGGGCAGTAGCTGGATAATGAAGGGGATGTCCCTGGGATGTCCTGAACAGCCTTCCCAGACTCACAGAGAAGGAAGCTAAGGAGCCAGCACTAGGTAGCTAGCAGTTGACAGCTCACCCCTGGAGCCCCGGCTGTAGGCGGCTTCCACAGCACATTACGAGCTCTGGCTTCTGAAGGGGCCTCTGGGACACCCCAATGTTCCTGCCATCTGAGGGATGGGCTTACAGGCCCCAGTGCTTTCTGGGATGGGGGGTGGTAAAGCTTGGGCTTGGCCTCTGTCATGTCTGACTCCTGGCCAGGGTTTCCCTTCATCCAACCAGCTTGCTATCCTTGTGGCCCTAGTCAGAGGACATCTGGGCTGGCAGGTCAGCTGTGTGGACTCAGGTGATCAGGCTTCCGTGTCTAGCGTCTTTATCTTAGGAGCCTTTGGCCAGGCCCCCTTTGCCTTTTTTGAGACTATCTTGCTATGTAGGACAGTCTGGCTTTGGACTTGCTATCCTCCTGCCTCAGCCTCCAGAATGTTACAGGCATGAGCCGTCCTTCCCAGCTGATGTCCTACCAAACAGATGTGACCCTCTGGCAGTGCCTTTCCTTTCCTTTGCCTTGAAAAGGAGTTTGTAGACATGTGGTTCATCCCCAGATCTATTTTGACTGGAAAGTTCCCAGCACAAGGCAATCCTTAGGGAAAAATCCCTGAGAGACAACAGGGAGCCTGGTGTTGCTGTGTCCGTGGGGTTTATACCCCATTTCCTACGGTCTTCTCAGATCTCCATGGTTCCCAATGATGGCCACACTGAGTCTTTGCCTTCCATGTTTTGTCTTTTCTTTGCCCCCAGGACTGTGTGCTACAGTCTCTAGCTTGATCTTAGCATGCCTCGCTTCCCTCTAGCATCTCTGCAACACCGAGCTCTTTGCAACAGAAATCTAATCCAGCTACACTGGATTAAATCTGACCCAGGTAAGCTACATCCCTGGGTCCCACTGCCTGCATCCAAGCACCAGCCAAGCACAGGGTGTCTGATTTTGGATCTGTTTCCTGCAGCATCTCTTAACACCCCCAGACCCCCTTCCAGGCAAGTAGTCACCCTGACACTCCCAGATACTGTCTGCAAGCCTGACTTGGATCCTGACAGCTGTCCCTGCTGTTAACTGCATTTTCTGCCCATGCCCTCTCCCATCCATCAGCTCTTCTGAAGGCTGAGTCTAATGGCATCTCCAGAGACACCTCCAGTGTTAAACAGCAGAACCCAACAGAGGCCCATTTAAATAAAATGCATACTGAGGTGCTCACAGAATTCTCCAGGAGACCACATGGGAAAGAAGACAGAAAAGTACAGATCCAACCTGGTGAGTGCCCTGGTGAAAGACTTCCCCTCCCAGAATTCCACAAGTTTCCCACCAGGATGAACTCTCCATTCAAATACCAGATCTGTTGGCTCTGACTGGCTGAGCCTGGTCACATGCTACAGATAGCTGCAAGGGAGGCTGAGAAAGTAGCTGTCAACTATTTAGGCTTCTCCTAAGGGAAGTAGGTTTTGCCTTCCCCTAAGCCCCGTGAGGAGCAGTTTCCTCTAAATGGTAAGGGGAGGTCCCTCACGAACGACCACAGCCCTCTCCCCCCCTATCTCAGAGCTCTCTCCATCTTAGAGTGATGTTGTCCAGTCCTTGGTACATCTTTCTCTCTACTCACGTCTGATTCTTCATTAGCCCTGTGGGTTGAAGTCTTTTGGGCGTCCCATGTCCAGGGATCATCCTCAGGTTGCTGCCCCCTTTGTCACTGCAGCTCTCCAAAGAGCCCCAGTCCCGTGGGAAAGGTGGGTAATGAGGGGTAGGGACAGCCAGCACGTTCCATGTCACGACTAAGGGAGCCTAGAGTATATGACTGGCCCAGGTAGCAGCAGCTGGGAGGGCTTCCTGGAGGTGACAACAGTGGGCCTTTAAGAATGAGTGGGAGTCATAGAGACAATGGTTGATACAACAGCTCAACTGAAGCTACAGGCAGGGGCATTCCAAGAAGCGCTGTGTCACAGGGAATAACCACGAGATAGGAGTCAAGGGATGGAAACACGCAGGGCTGAGGGCGCCTGCTGGTTTAGGGGACTTGCCTTGAAGCTAGGGCTAACGCCAGGGCAGTATAGTGATAACTCCTTGGGACAAACAGCCAGGGAACAGCCACTGAGGCAGTGGGGACCCTAATTTCAAAAGCCAAGTAGGCAGGCTACT
The DNA here is from genome assembly GCF_947179515.1 of Apodemus sylvaticus. Classification (NCBI taxonomy): domain Eukaryota; kingdom Metazoa; phylum Chordata; class Mammalia; order Rodentia; family Muridae; genus Apodemus; species Apodemus sylvaticus. The sequence continues at coordinate 105,459,241 of NC_067481.1, read as the reverse complement.
GGGGCATGTCCAAGCAAGAGGCAGGGAGGAGAGACCTGGGCAAGTCCCTGGCACAGCCCACAAACTCAGTTTCCTTCTTTGTAAATAGAAGGGTGTCAGAAGCCAGCAAACTGCCCACTTTCTGCTCCCCTACGTCCATACCCATGATGCTCTTGTAACTAGGGACATCCCGATACGGTGGGTGAGCTGACACCTGTTCCCCACTAAGGGTATAGTGAGCCAGGTGTGGGCTATGGGCCCTGCTTGGGAAGAGATGGAGAGAAAGAGCCCGGGGCATTTCCAGCACCGCCTGGGTGAATCCCCTGGGAACCAGGTTTCTCAGGCCAGTGGATGCTGTCATTCCAGGAAGCCAGATCTTTGCCCATTTGCATAGCCACTTTAACAGGAAGGGGGACCTGGTTGCCTCATCCACAGGGCTGGGCTGCCTCATTGGCTAAGGGGCTTCGTGGGGCAGTGAGACAGGAACCCAACTAAGCCTTCCAAACTTGACTCAGATTGTGGGACAGGTGGCCGATGAGCCCGGCACTGTTGCCATGGCTACCTGGACCAGCTGTGCCCTAGGGAAGGAAGGTAGGGATTTAAAATAGTGCCAGCTGGACCCCTTCACTGAGGTCAAAGTTCAATACATTGTTTCTGAGCAACCCTGGTTCCCAGAAATGGTGGGAACACTTCCTGCAGGAAGTGTCTCTGCCTGCTACCTGGTCCCTGTCTGCCCCTCCCAGTCCCCTCCCCACTGGTCCTTTCCAGTAAGTCCAACTTCAAGCAGGAAGCTTGCACTCCCACATCTCTGAGCAGGTGTGAGGCAGGATGCAGACACTTCAGGAGCAGAATGGGAAAAGCCCGGAGATGGGGATGTGTCTCCCTCTGGTCTCTCCTGGGCCCGGAGCTTGCTTTTGGTGCTTTCCAGGAGGACCTGGGGGAAGAGGCTTGGGGAATGGAGAAAGTGGCCTTTTTGTTTGTTTTCTGAGACAGGGTTGTGTAGCTCTGGCTGTGCTGGAACACTCTGTAGACCAGGTTGGCCTCCAACTCACAGAGATGGCCTGTCTTTTCCTTCCAAGTGCTGGGATTAAAGGCATGCACCACTATCACCTGCACGTGGGCTTCCTTAATGGCAAGTTCTATGACACTGGGTTATGTTAGGGGGAGGCCACACCCTCCCAATCCATGTAGACACAGCTGCACGGGGTTTGAATCCCAGCTCTGACAATGGCTAGGTGTCCTGAGGCCAAGTCCCTGAGCTCAATTTCTCTGTATACAAGTAGGACTGGGGGCAGCGGGGCGGGCAGTCCCCTTTCCCTAGGTCTGAAGTAAGGACAGAGTAGGCACTGCAGGGAAGAGCCTGCCCTGTCGGAGGAGGGAGGCACCTGGACTCCTAAGCCCACCAGGAGATGGTAATGCCCTTTTAGAAGGGCCCTGGGGCAGGGTTGGGATCATTGAATAGCCTCTTGCAGAAACCAGAGCAGGGGAGAAGCCAAAGACTGAGGTTGGACCACCCTGCCCTAGGAGGCTTCCTGGAAGAGGGTGTCGGAGCTGGTGACGCAGGCTTGACACCTCGAGTGGAAGGAGGGAGTCTCAGGTGGCACAGCTTGCAGGGGAGGTAAGTGAGCAGGACCCCTGCCACACTGAGTTTCCAGACACCCGTGCTGGCATGGCCAGTCTCCCCTGTGTGTGAGGACACTTCCCGTCCCAGGACATCATCCCAGACCACACAGGACAGCTGCTGGCATGGGTGAGCCTTTATGTGTCTTGAGGGTCACGGTGAGGTGATTGGCACTGAAATACACACCTGTTTTCAATTGTTTTGTTTTGATTTATGGGACAGGGTCATACTATGTAGCCCAGGCTGGCCTGGAATTGACCATATAGTCCAGGCTAGCCTCAAACTTGCAACAACCGCCCTGTCTCTGTTTCCTGAGTGCTGAGATTACATACAGTTTTGAGCCACCACAACCAGCATTTGTTTGTATCCTCACTCTGTAGCCCAGGCTACCCTCAGACTCATGACTATCTTACTGCCTTGGCCTCCTCAGTGCTGAAATCACAGTCATGAGTAATTTTGCCCATTTTCCATTGTTTTTGTTTTGTTTGGTTTTTAGAGACAGAGTCTATGTAGTGCTGGGTGTCCTGCAGTCACTCTGTAGACCAGGCTGGCCTCCGTCTCTAGAGTGCTGGGTGTGCCGCCACCAACCTGGCTCTATTGGTTTTCTATGTATTATTTCTATGTATTCTTTTTCTCTGGGAGCTGAGGATGGAATCCAGGGCCCGGCATGTGCTAGACAAGCGCTCAGACACTGGGCTACACCGTGGGCTTTATGTAAATCATTAGAAATGAACAGGGGAAGAGAAGGGGGCTTACGGGACTTTCGGGGAGTGGGGGGGGGGCTAGAAAAGGGGAAATCATTTGAAATGTAAATAAATTATATCAAATAAAAAAAAAAAAGAAAAAAAAAAAAAGAAAAAAAAAAAAAAAGAATTGCAAAATTTTGACATAAAAAAAAAAAAAAAAAAAAAAAAAAAAAAAAAAAGAAATGAACAGGGGGCTGTGGTTGTCACATGCCCATGACCTGCTCTCTCTGCCCAGTTTACACCCTTAAGAGCTGGAGAGGAGATGGGCCGTAGTGTGGACAGCAGTAGTGAGCCTGACCAAGTCTACAACTGCAGCAAACATTTCCTGAAGCACCTAGGTGTGTGCAATCAAGAGTAGACCCTGCCAGGCGGTGGTGGCACACTCCTGTAATCCCAGAACTTGGGAGGCTGAGGCAGGCAGATTTCTGTGTTCGAGGCCAGCCTGGACTACAGAGTGAGCTCCAGGACAGCCAGAGCAATACAGAGAAACCCTGTCTTGAAAAAAAAAAAAAAAAAAAGAGTGGATCCTCACTACCCTCCCCCCCCACACACACACACAAGCCACCCAGGGGGTGGGGGCAGGGCAGTCCTTGCTTATGCTTTCTAATGGGACTCTCTGGTCACCTGCATGTGAGGCCCTCGTTCAGCCCAGAACCCCAGGGATAGGGAGGGAGCTCTGTGCGGATGGAGAGCCAAGGTGGGGACTTGGGGGTTCGTGCACACTGGCCGTGAGCTCTTCACGCAGGAGGGCCTTATGTGAGAGGCAGAGGGCCGAAAAGAGCATCTCCAAACCTCACGGATGGGCTGCTCTCATCCAGGATGAGTCTTGTGTGTTAGGTGAGGGTTCCTAGCGCCCCAGAAAAGTCATGCCTCCAGCCTCCCTTAGAGCTTAGCGCATCCTTCACAGAGTCCCTTGATCAGGTATAACTTACCACGGCTGTGCGGACTTCTCAGGTGACCGTTGTATACACAGCGATGTCGAGAGACGGATGGAGGCCCAGCTTCCCACCCCCAAAGTTGGGAGAGAAAGCCCCTGCCTCGCCTCCAGACCCAGCACTGCATCCTTCCAGCCTGTAGCACATCCTTCCTGGAACTCCCAATACCACCTGTTCCTCCCTGTTGTCCTCTTCCGCAAAGATGCAGCTCAGCTCTGATCACAGGTCCACCGGACACCATTGCTTCTAGGCCAAGCGCCTCTCAGGCCTTCCCCAACCCTCCAGACTGCTCAGTCCAGTGCCCTCAGTGCCCTCTGTAAAGGGGGGAGGGGCGGAGTCCACTGGACAGTAGGAAACACAGCAGTGTTGTCCCCCGGGCCCACTCTGTCCCTCTCCTTTGTAAAGATGAGATCTCATGTAGCCCAGGCTGTGATCACACTCATAGCCAAGGATGACCTTGAACTTGTGAGCCTCCTCCTTCCCCTCCTAAGTGTTGGGATTGCAGGCACGTGAGAGGACTGCTGGAGTCTCCCATGCTCTTGGCCACACCTCTAGCCCCAGGAATGCTAGCTTTGCAGGTGGAAGTCGGGTACTCCCTGTCCCCAGCAGGCAGATAGATGGGCACTACCCATCTGTGGAATCTGAGGAAGTAAAGACACACCCCTTGGCACAGGGCCAGGCTCCATTGATATTGCACCGGATGGAGTCACCCTGCCCCCACCTTCAGGGCCACCCCCAGCACCACAGTCTTTGAGACTCTTTCTGCTAACCCCATCTTTAGCACCCCAAGTTCTCAGATCAGGCACCCCTGGGTCTTTGCTCTTACTCTCCTGCAAAATTCATTGTGGTCTCGTCTGTGAGGAGCCATGAGTGGCAGGCCTGGGGCTGGCCTGGAGGACGGTGACTCAGAGGGTTCAGAAAGGCCTGGTGGCACAACGCTAGCATGAGTCAGAGAGGCATCATGCCTGCACCCATGTGCCTAGGGTCAGCATCACTGACCTCTGGCCTGCTTCTGAGCTGACTCAGACCCTGGTTAGTGCTGGCGGCCTCCAGGGCCTGCATCTAGTTCCTTCATTGATTCATTTCCCGACCTTCCCATTCATCCCTGCCTGGATCGATCATCAGTGGCTCATTCCTGTGAGTCCTCAGTGGGCCCAGCCCTTCATTCATTACTAGTCAGCTTGGTGGCCGTTTGCCTGGCATCCTCGAGGCTAGCTGCCTGCTGGGGGCATCTCCCACGTGAGCCTCTTGGGGACTAGAGGCGGGGTTGGTAGTACCCCATTACACGGAGGAGACACTGAGGCACTCTGCACAGGCAGTGTTTGGATCCTCTTCTGATCCTGTTTCTAGAAAGCAGCATTGCTTCCCAAGAAGGCTGTGCTCTTACATGCCAGGTGGAGCCTAGGACAGCCGTGCTGCCAGGGTGACTCATGAGGGACCTGTGTCCCTCTGCTCAGTGTGAAAGGCAGCTTTCTCTTGAGGGTCAGGAGCTCGCCCGAAGATCCCTACAGAAGGTCCTCCATCCACTATGGAAGTCAGTAGTTTCAGACCTAGGGAGTGTCTGGAAGTTTCAGCTCCTGGGTCCTCGGGCAGAACTACCTGGCCACTGCTGTGATAGGCAGGTTAGACTGCCTCCAAACCCAGCAGGAAGCGCATTCCTTCCTGGGATGCCTGCTGTTATGGTGGGCACAAAATCTGTTGTGCCTACAACTATCCCATTGTCACTCTCTCGGGGGAGTCAGGCCTCTCTGGTGGTCCCCAGGCTAGCTTCCTCAGAGGGGAGACTCATGACGCCAGTGAACCCACAGTCCCCACAGGCTTGAATGTGACACACTCCCTACCTATCCAGGTGCATGATTCCGTGAGTGACACCCTATGGTGGCCTTAGCTTCACGCTGGATTCTTGGCCTGAAATCTGCCCAGTACCATGCTCTACCCTTGCACATTAGATGAGGTCTCTCTGGACGGATGGAGGCAGCAGGTGTCTTTCCTGCACTGACAGCCCTCAGTGTCCTGCCTGGATACTGCGCTGCCTGCATTCCTGTGTGCCAGTACGTTCTGGTCCAAGGCCCCAGTGGGCAGAAGGTCACGAGGTGACTTCTAGTTCAATTCCCTCTGTGCTTCTCTCTCTCTCTCTCTCTCCCCCCCCTCTCTCTCTCTCTCTGTGTGTGTGTGTGTGTGTGTGTGTGTGTGAGACAGCTTGGCAGGACACACCCATTATCTGCAGGGGGTATGGTTCAGCTGGGGACTCTCCTCCACAGAAGCCAGGATTCCACCCCCAGGATCACAGAACACAAACAACGACATCCAAGGATGCCAATGTCTCCTTTAAGGCACAAAACCTACTTGGAAGTGACACATGCTCTCTGCAGGCTTAGCCCGCCCAAACCCACTCGGACATTAAGAACAGAGCAGCAACACAGGATCAAATACGGGAAAGGGCTCAGAACATGTTGACTGCAGATGCAGTCTTTCCTTTGACCATTTCTTTTTTGATTGGCAGTTGGTTAGGCCTATGATGTGGGGATCCACAGGAGGACTGGACCGACCTTTCTTTCTAAGATAGGGTCTCAAGTAGCCAGGGCTGGCCTCCAATTCATCCTGCGGCTGAGAAGGATCTCACGCTTCGTCCCCTCCCAGGAGTGCCTCCATTTCTGGTTCTATGCGGTGCTGGGAGTGGACCAGAGCTTCAAGGAAGCCAGACAGTCCCCACCCACTGAGCCACATCTCATACCAGGAGCAGCTTGACTGCGGAAGACACAGAACAGTCTCATCTGGATGAGGTTTCGGATCTGGGAGAGGCCCCACCTTCTGTGTCTGTGACTTATGTTTCACTTACACCGTCTGGGTGGGTGGCGCTACAGTGTATAACACAGCCGAAGAAAGAGAGGTGCAGGGAGGTCTGCGCTGTCTGACAGTGGCAGGATAGGCCTGCCAGGTGAGGTAGGGCCTTTGAGTCCAGGCTGGTCCACCCTCCACTCCAAAGCCAGAAGCTGTGAGTATAGGGCAGGGACTTTCGGAGCCCGGTCCAACCACAGTTTTCTGTTCTCAGAACTGAACATGCGCTGGAGAGCCCCGTGCCAGGAGACCAGCATTAGCTGTCGCCCGTCCTTTTAGGGACATGCTGCAGAAATCTATTTTGCTGAAGCAGGCACAGCACATGTCCCAGGCAGAGCAAAGAACTCACCCCTTGGCCACTGCCTGAGACTAAGCGCGATGCCATCTGAGAGGCCTCGGGGAACTGGGGAAGTTCAGACGAGGGCACTTGGCATCTAGGTTGTGGGAGAGAGCCTGGGTTCTGAAGTGGGGGCAAGTAGGGCCCAGGAGCCACTTTGTCCTGAGCAGCTGTGTGGCCTCAGGCAGGCCACTCTCTGTCTCTGGCCCTGGGCATTCCCTCCTACACACTGAGGCTGTGTGACAGTGGTTCTGTCCACAGGGCATGGTGCAAGAGCAAGCCAGACAGAAAGGCCGTAGCCTGGGGTTCTGCTCCTGTCTGCCCCCTCCACCTTTATACCTCTGCCTGGTCCTATAATGGTTGCTTCAAGCCTGTCCATCACATTCTCAGTAGCTTAGGTCGAGGGGAACCATCCAGGAAAGGCTGGGACAGCTGCAAGAGTGAGTTGGCGGCTGAGACACTAAGAGGCCAGGCGGAGAGGTGCGATTGGACATGCTCAAGCTTTTCAGCGCCGCCCCTGCGGGCTGGCGATTATTATATTATTAATATTTATATATTTCTGATGTTCATTTTATTTAGAGTCTGTGTACACGTGTATATGTGTGTGTGTGATGCTCACATGAGCACAGATGCTGTACTGCCTGGTTTTGTGTGTCAACTTGACACAGGCTGGAATTATCATAGAGAAAGGAGCTTCAGTTGGGGAAGTGCCTCCATGAGATCCAGCTGTGGGACATTTTCTCAATTAGTGATCAAGGGGGAGGGCCCCTTGTGGGTGGTTCCACCTTTGGGCTGGTGCTCTTGGGTTCTATAAGAGAGCAGGCTGAGCAAGCCAGGGGAAGCAAGCCAGTAAGGAGCATCCCTCCATGGCCTCTGCATCAGCTCCTGCTTCCAACCCTGCTTGAGTTCCAGTCCTGACTTCCTTTAGAGATGAACAGCAATGCAGAAGTGTAAGCTGAATAAACCCTTTCCTCCCCAACTTGCTTCTTGGTCATGATGTTTGTGCAGGAATAGAAACCCTGACTAAGACAGATGCCCATGGTGACACTGCAAGGGACCAGCTTGGCCAGGTCACAGGGCTGTCTCTGAGGTTCAGGGCTTAGGGCCATGAAGCCTCATCTGGCTGGGAGTCACACCCAGACCCACGACCTCAGGCAAGCCTCGGAACCTGTGTGTGAACACAGAGTGGGTAGGAGGGTAAGTGTGCCACTCAGAGACGACCATAACAACCCGAAAAGCACAGGGCCAGGCAGAGGGAGCGCCTGGTAGAGCATTTAGGAGGATGAGGTTGTCACACAGAAATGCTGGCGGTGGTGCTGAAGATGACAGTGGCGGAACTGACAAGAGAGGAAGATGGAGGTGAAGATAGCTAGCACTGGGGAAGAGGAGGGGTGAGGAAGACAATAAAAGTAGCGCATTGGCTACTTTTATTGGTGCTGTGACAGAATACCTGGGAACAGTAACTTAAAGAATCCCTCTTGGCCCCGCCCTCCTTGGCCTGCTTGCCTTTCCCAGGCTTTCTCTTCTCCTGCATTCAGAACTCCTGGCTCGCTGTGGCGTTGGGGCATGTTCATGGTCTTCCCGGCTTCTCACACAGAGCCTGGTGCAAAGCGGGTGCTCATTACTGTGCACGGATGGGAGAGCCAGGCCTCTCCTCTGCCCCTCAGGAAGAGGGTTAGCATGTGGTCACCTGCTCTTGGTGACAAATGTTACTAAGGCCAAGGCACCACCACAGTGGCTCTGCAGGAGCATGGCTCTGGGTGGACTGAGGAACCAGGTGTGTCAGGTAAGCCGCTTCAAGAAAAGATAAGGTGCTGCACAAACTCTAAGCAGTTCCTAGGAAGCTGCTGGCTATCTAGGGTGTGGTGGGCGGTGCTGCAGGAGTGCTGGGGCTGTGGACTGGGTACTGTAGCCAGGCTCCACGAGCTCCCCTCCCCCACCCCACTGTCCAGCTCCCTCTCTGAGAAGACAGGCTCTGCATGGGGCAGCCTTGTAGACTCACTCACTGAACGTGAAGTTACAGGTGGGTGAACGGGGCTGGGCCCACTGCCAACAGTGCTGGCACCCAGAGGTGACAGGAAGCGGCTGGAGGCGGGGCCTGGAGACTCCCTCATTGGCATGATGGAAACACCCGTTAGCAGGAATCATTGGCGCTTCTCAGGAACTGTGTGATCTGGGGCAAGTCACCCTCTGATCTGGGCCTCAGTTGTTCTTCTCCTGTATAGAAGCTGAGAGTGGTGGCACACGCCTTTGATCCTGGTTCCCAGGCAGCAGAGGCTGATGGGCTATGACTTTGAGGTCAACCTGGTCTACATAGTGATGTCCAGGCTGGCAAGGGCTGCCTAGTGAGATGCCGTCTCACAACAAACCAAACCAAACCAAACCAAACCAAACCAAACCAAACCAAACCAGAATTCACCACTGACCTGTGTTGCTGAGGCAACTTCTCAGTATCTAGTGGAGATACATTTTGTCTGGTGGGGACCAAAAAGCAGGGGGTGGGGGTTGGGGGGTGAGGGTGGTGAGCTCTGTGTCTCAGACACCAGACCCACAGCTGGGGTGGTTAGGCACTGTGGGAGGGTAGAGGGTGGAGGGAGAGGCTCGGCTTCACAGAAGAGGGGGCAAGCTGAGAACTGGAGGACTTGAAACAGCATCTTGCATCTGGGGAGATTCTGCACAAGGGCTTGCCTCACAGGAAGGAGGGCCTGAGCTCTATGCCAGAACCCAAGCAGAAAACGCCAGGCGTGCATGGTGGTGCACATGTGCAGCCCCAGCGATGGAAAGGTGGAGATCGAGGACCCTGGGCCTTGGGGCCAGACAGCCTAGCTTGCTTGAGCTCCAGGCCAGAGAGATAAGTTCCTTATCTCAGCAAAAGATTGTGACTGAGGAATGGCGGCTGCAGCTGGCCTCTCTTCCCTTCACACACACGCTCTCACAGGAACATATGTACTCGCACCTGCAGACACATGTACAGACACTTGTACACACAGAGCACTTGGGCCAGGAAGCTGTGACAAGGTGATCACTTGCCTGCATGGCTGTCAGGAATGCCCATGGTCTGGTTGTTTTGGAAGGCAATCTGCCCATTTGTAGCTATAACCTATGGAAGGTGTTTGAGAATTCCACAATTGGCTTCTATTGTACAGAGAACAGCAGATGGGGACATAGCTAAGGCAAGGTAACTGTTATGCTTTGGGCCTTGAGAGTCCTGGAGCTCTTAGGCTGTGGCACCGATGTGAAGTAATGGGAGGTCTTCCATCACGGGAGTGTGTGCTGATGCGGATTACTTGACTCTTGCTCTCTCTCTCTCTCTCTCTCTCTCTCTCTCTCTCTCTTTAAATTTTCCAGCTGTGACATTAGCAGCTCTACTCTGCAATCTTCTGCTGCACAGCTGTCAAGGGCCCACCACCTTCTGGGCCAGAATTTCAAAGTCCCCCCTCCCCCATGATAAACCTTCGTGCTTCCTGCTGTTTGCTTCGGGCTTTTGTCACAGTATCAGAAAGGTTCAGGCTGAGTTAGGACGAAGAAGAAAAAGCCACATTTATACCCAGTCTCAGGCAGCAGCTCACCCAAGGGACATAAATAGACATCCATTATACAATTTCAGTTGTCAAAATTCACAAAGAAAACTCTGGAGGGAGATTGGCCAGGTGCCATCCAGGGCTGTACAGCTCATGATGGTAGATCACAGAAATCTGGATTTTCCCAGACTTTTCCAGTTGGCACCACGATGCAAAATCTTTCAGTGGCTGGTGGGGATGAGAGGGTCAAAAGGGAAAAGTTGAACATGCCTGAGAGAGATGATCACAGGGACAGTTCCCTGGAACTTGGCCGGTGGATGTGACACAGCTGTCACCTGTCTCACAGCTCTGCCCACCACACCTTTGATGTTACTTCCTGAATTCATTCAGAACTCCTTTATTAGTTGAGAGCTATCTTCCTAGGTGACCTTGGGCCACCCCGGTGCTTCTCAAAGGTCTCAAACCTACTTACCATCTGAATCCAACCATGCTGTTTAACTTAGAACACGTGAGTGAAACCTGTGCCAGGCCCAGTCAGCACAGGAACTCAAGTCACAGAATGGACTCTCAGTGTAAATATGTCTTGTGTTGTAAAGAAACCTAGAATGTAAGGGGGCTAGCCTGCCCTCGCTGGACCCACTTCCCAGATAAGGATGAGGATGGTTGAGAAGGTCCTCATGGTGCCCTGTTCTGCAGGTGGTACAGGTAGACTGCAGTGGTCCGTCTGTCTACCCGTCTGTCTGTGAATAGATGTGTGATGGCAGAAGCTGCAGCTGGGTCATATCTGAGTCCCTGGAACTCAGCCAAGGCTGGCTCCCAGGTGGCTCTGTCTAGTGCTTGCTGAATGGAACTGAATCAAGAAGCCGTAGTTGTCACTGCCGAGTCAGGGATACAGCCCAAGGTGACTGCCTAGCAGGTGAACAGACAAGAAGGAATGATAGTCAGCCAAGGAAAAGAAACAAGGTATCAGCATATGCCCAGCATGGGTAAACCTCGAAGGCATAAATACTGTGGTGTAAGCGCACAGCACAAGATGCCACTCACATGAAACGTCCAGAACTAGCAGATCGGCAAGCTAAGGGAGGCTGGCGCCTGTCAGGGGTGGGGAGTGGAGAGGGCAGTAAGTAGTTGATGGGTCAGGGGCCTCCTTTTGGGATGAGAAGCATGCTCTGGACATAGACGGTGGTGGCTGGGACAAATCCAAAGTTGGACCGTTTTATTTTCCCCAGACTTTTGCTACATGGCCCACGCTAGCCTTTGAACTCAAGTTCCTCCGGCCTCCACCCTGAGTGCTGGCATCACAGGTGTGACCACCATACCTGATTTGTGCAGTGCTGGAAGTCACAGGGGTTCACTCATTAGGTAAGCACCGTGCCCACTGAATAGGCCCAACAAAGCACGTGAGAGCTGTGCCCGAGTGGGTGCCACCAGTGTTCAGCCTGTGGCCTGGCATGTGCTGCAGGTGTGTTTGGGGCCGTGAAGGACTTCCCCATGTCTACTTCATGTTCCAAGGCCATGACAGTCCTACCTACTGTGTCCCCAAGTCTCCATCCAAGGCTCACTTAGCCTCCTCTGGGGCAGTTAGGAGGAACAGGGATACCGGCAGGGACAAACCCCAACAGCAGGGCTTGGGACCTAGTCCCAAGGGAAGACTTGAGTCCTTCCCTCAGCTGGGATTCAAGCTTAACTATGTTCCACTGCAGGTCTCTAGCAGGGCTGAGGTCAGCTGTCCCGCAGAGAATCCTGACCTTCCCCTTTGACCTCCACTCCTGCCATCTGGGACTATCTTAGTCCCATGAACCAGAGTGGCTGTGCTCTGTCCTTTGAGATCCTATGTCAACAAATAATGGGACTCTGAATGCTGTCACTCAAAAAAACCAAAACCCCTTTGAGGTATGACTTGCCAGGAAGTAAAACAGGTGTCCTGTGACAGAGGAGAGCAGGGCCTCCCCACAAAGCCTCCAGGCTTCAGCTGGAAGGTGACAACAATCTGTGGCCAGAGGGGGAGGTGGGCAGAGGGGATGCAGAGAAAGAAAGGAAGGTGGCAAGGTACTGGGGTAGACGTGGACTGGGGCAGACGTGGACTGGGGTGGACGTGGACTGGGGCGGACGTGGACTGGGGCAGACATGGACTGGGCTCTTCCAGTCCAGGGTCTTCCAGGTCTCAGGTGCAACAGGGAGGGGTGGGAGGGGCCAGGATGGGCTGCTGAGGTGGAGAGGGGCCCTCTGCTTGTCTGCTGCATCCATGATGTACAGTCAGACATGACACTTACTGACCACAGGGCTATGGGGGGCCAAGTGCGCTAGATGCCCCGGAGTGCTGTCGTGGTAGCGGAGGTCCAGGCTGAAGTGCCTGAGGGCCGAGAGCACTGATGTCCCTCTGGTGAAGGAGGGTGGAGGACTACTGCTCTGTGCTGACTGGGGTGACCCCCACCCCATCCTCTAGTCACATGCTCATGTCTTCTAGAGCCTTCCCACAGGTGCACTCTAAAATGAGAGGAGAAATCTGAGTGGCTTGTAACTCAGTCCAGTCACATTAGGACCCGTGACCCCCACTAGTGGCAGGCGGAGGCGGGGATGAGGAAGGACGGTCATATTTGAGAGTCTGACTGGACCACAGGGTTGTCTCAGAAATTTACAAGTTCTGGGGCTCATCCGACCGTAACCCCAACAGGAATAATTCCTCTTCTTCCTTCTCCTCCTCTTCTTCCTCCTCCTCCTCCTGCTCCTCCTCCTCCTGCTCCTCCTCCTCCTGCTCCTCCTCCTCCTCCTGCTCCTCCTCCTCCTGCTCCTCTTCCTCCTGCTCTTGAATATCGAGAATGGAATTCAGGGCGTGCTAGGCAAGTGCTTTACCCATGAGCGACATTTCCACCCTATTTTATTTTTCTTTTGAGGCAGGGTCCAGCTCAGTTACCCAGGCTGGCCTTGAACTGGTGAGTCTCTGTCTTGGCCTCCTGAATAGCTGGGATCCCAGGCCTGGGTGGCAGCAGAAATCCTTCAAACCCAGTGATTCTAGCTGGTTCGAGGTTAAAGTGGTAGCTAGCCTGGGAACTGACCTGCCCCCACGTCATAAGAGGACATGCCAGGGAGGGTCCTGCCCTCTGCTGAGGAAGCCACTCTTTGAGATGTAGCCACTGACTTAGGGCCATGGCGACTTCTGCGTGGGGCAGGGCTGGCTGGCTGTCTGGAGCTAACACTGCTACCTTACTGGGTGTGGCTGAGGGAACAAAGGGGGATAAAGGAAAACTCTCCAGCGCATCTTCCCTAGCAAACAGATCCTGGAAGATTCTTCTAGCAGTCGTTGGCTGGGCTGGGAAAGGCCTAGAAAATGCCACTATTAATCTAAGTGGGTGAGGCCAAAAGCCGGGCCGTGGGCATTAAGATGTATTAAGAAGTCAGGCCAGGAACTTAGGACCCAGGCAAAGGCTGGCCTTGCCCATTCATCGTCTATGTACAGAGCGCCTCACAGCAGGCTCTGGTTACCCACAGCCAGGAAGAGTGTGTGTGGGGGGTCTCTGACAGGAGAGCTGACAAAGACTCCATAGCTCATGTCATACTGTGTCAGCACAGTGCCTCCCACGCATCTTGCAGCCCTGAGCTGACTTCTTAGACTATAGGGACGGAGATCTAGTGGAGTCCCATGTGACCTGGTTCCTTTATTCTGTCACCCTGCTGATCCCATCCAAGAGAAAAGTCTTGGTGCAGTGCTCACATGCCTGTCTTACCACAGAGTCCCTTTAACAGACAGGACAAGCAACAGAACTTGGTTAAATCTGAATTAAATAGGTGGGGTTTGGAGGAGCGTGCACAGCTGTCACTGGATGAAGGGGAAAGGTAATCTAGAGTACAAGAGCAGCCTGGGCTAGACAGTGAGACCCTCTCAGAAGAAAAAGAGCATGTGAGGGCTGGGGGCAGCGGTGGCTCAGTTGGTAAAGTGTCTGCCTGACAGAGAGGAGAACCTGAGTTTATCTAAGAACACAAGTAAACAAGTAAAGAGAAAAAAACTGGGAGCTGGGTGGTGGTGGCACACACTTTTAGTCCCAGCACTTGGGAGGAAGAGGCAGGCTTATCTCTGAGTTCCAGGATAACCAGCTCTATACAAAGAACCCCTGGGCATATTGGTGTGAACATGGTGGTGTGCACTTGTAGTCCCAGCCCTGGAGAGGCAGAGACATGATGATTCCAGGGACTTGTTGCTTGCTGGCCAGAAGCCTAGTCTAATTGGTGAGCTTTAGGTCAGTGAGAGACTCAAAAATCAAGGTAGGCCAGGCAGTGGTGGCACACGCCTTTAATCCAAGCATGCAGCAGGCAACGGTAGGTGGGTCTCTCAGGGCCAGGCTGGTGTACAAAGTGAGTTCCAGGGCAGTCATGAGACTGCCTGTCTTGTTCTTGTTCCTTCTATAAAGAGAAACCCTGTCTTGAAAAACCAACCAAGTCGGGCAGTGGTGGTGCATGCCTTTGATCCCAGCACTTGGGAGGCAGAGGCAGGCAGATTTCTGAGTTCGAGGACAGCCTGGTCTACAGAGTGAGTTGCAGGACAGCCAGGGCTACACAGAGAAATCCTGTCTCGGAAAAACCAAAACCAAACCAAACCAAAACAAAAAAACCCCCAAACAAACAAACAAATAACCCTCAAGGTGGACAGTATCTGCGGGTGCTGGCTAGTTTAATGTCAACTTGACACAAGCTAGAGTCATTTTCTTATTTAGTGACTGAAGGGGAAGGGCCCAGCCCAGCCTATTTGGGTGGTGTGCTATTCCATCCCGGGGCGGGTGGCCCTAGGTTCTATAAGAAAGCAGGCTGAACAAGCCATGAGGAACAAGCCAGTAAGTAGCTCCCTCCATGGCCCTCCATCAGCTCCGCCTCCGGATTCCAGCCCTGCTTGAGGTTCTGTCTTGACTTCCTTTTAGATAAACTCTGATGTGGAAGTGTAAGCTGAATAGACCCTTTCCTCTCCAAAGCTGGTTGGTTATAGTGTTTCATCACAACAATAGTAACCCTGACTAAGACACCAAGGGACAATGCCTGAGACATGTCTGCTGGTCTCCATTTGCAGAAACACATGCGCATATACATATACAAGTACACCCCAAAACACATGTGCGTGCACGAGTGTGCACACAGACACACACATAGCACAATGAAAATAACAATAAAACAATAAAATCCAAATCCAAACACTACCACCAGAACTCCAAAGGTCCGCTCTCTGGGCTTGTTTGAGCTTGTGCTGCTGTTCATTCCTGGCGCAGTGGCACACTCAACCCTGACTCTCGTAGGAAGCATGACTGTCTAGTCTCTGGCTCCTGTGGTCTTTGCAGATGTCAGCAGGCTGAGGATTTTTTGAGGTCATCCTGGAGCAGGGTGGGTCCTCGTTCTATGACTCGTGTCTTTGGGAAAGTAAGGGTGATGAAGCATGGAGACCCAGAGCCACGCGAGCCGGTGAGTCAGCCCTCAGGACACCGAGGCTGACAGAGCAGGGAAATCTGGGGGAGAGGCATGGAACAGGGTCTCTCTGGACTTCCGGAAGGTGCCAGCTGAGCTGAACCTGAGTGGGGAGCATATTAGCAGAGCCTGGCACGGAGGCAGGGCCAGGTCCTCTATGCTCCGGTTGACCCCCCATTTCCATACAGTAGGTGGAGGAGAGCCCAGTGCATTGGTGTGTGTCTGGGTGAGTGCAGCTGTCTCAGGAGGGGAGGCTGAGAACGAGTATGGGACAGTCAGAGGAGGCCTAGGGCCTTAATGGTTGTGGCTTCTAGCTGTGGGTAAGGCAGTGGTAGTCTGAGTGACAGACATGATGGCCTGTCTGGGCCAAGTGAGGCATACAAGCTTCCCATTGGCTATCAAGTACCTCTGAGTGAATTCTTGGGAAACCCCACATGTCAAGTGATGCAGACCCGCCTTCCTCTGGAGAACAGCACATTAGGCCCAGAGGGCTTTTTCCTAGCGTCCCACAGTCATGAAGAAGCACACGGAAGTGGAAGGGGCTTTCCTGATCTAGTTGCTTGGGACTCCGTCTTCCCCTCCAGTGAGGGACTCAGATTTTAGGCAGGCAGGATGCTGCTACCTGCCCTTACCTGCCCCTCCTGCCTGCAGTGGGCAGATCCGTCACACTGCGGGGACACAACAGGACACTGGAAAGTGCCTGGCCCCAGCCACTACACCAGCCACAGAGAGCTGGTTGAGATTACTCAATTTTCTATGGTAACAGATTCCAGAGAGGATCAATTCATAAAGGGTCAGGAAACAAGTACTTGGTTTGCAAAAGTGAGGATCTGGGTTCAATTCCCAGAATCCACGTTTTTTTTTTTGTTGTTGTTGTTGTTTTTTTGTTTTTTGTTTTTTTTGAGACAGGGTTTCTCTGTGTAGCCCTGGCTGTCCTGGAACTCACTCTGTAGACCAGGCTGGCCTCAAACTCAGAAATCCACCTGCGTCTGCCTCCCAAGCACTGGGATTAAAGGTGTGTGCTACCACCGCCCGGCTAGAACCCACATTTTTATGTTAAAAAAAAAAGTAATTATGGTGCGGTGACACTGGAGTGGTGGAAAGAGGATTCCTGGGGTTTGTTGCTAGTCACCCAACTGAGCCAAACAAGTGAACTCTAGGCAAAGAGGCAGAGTTCTGTTTCAAAATAGCAAAAAACAATTGGAGAATGACCCGAGGGATGACACCCAACAATCATGCTGACCTCTAGCGTCCATTTTCACATACATGCATGTATGTCCCCCAACCCCCACCACCCCACCAGCCATGACTGACTAGGCATCAGTCACCTAACTCCCCCAACTTGGAGACTACCTTCCTGAGTTTACACAGTAACTTCCCTCTCTAGACTGAAGCTACCAAGATGTGCAAGTGCCCACATGCCCACAGCAGAGCTGCTGTGGGGCTGAGGGAGGTGAGTTCTGGTAGCAGCAAACAGCCAGTGCCAGCTACAACCCCATGTAAGGTGGGTTCTAGGCCCGCTGGGCCCAGACAGTGCTAAGGGCTCTCAGTGTGGGTACTGATGACCAGGACTGGGGTGTGTGCTTCTAGTTTTAGGCTTGAGTTCCAGATGATTCTAACACGAATGCAGGTCTGTGAAGTGCTACTTCACCCCTTCCTTCCCATCCAGGCCTGGGACCTTGCACCTCTGCCATGCAGATTTCAGGGCCCCCCCCTCCCTCATCTGTAATAGGGGATGGCATGAGGTACGGGCTTGCCTACCCTCACCTGGGTCTCTACACCCCTGAGGGCCTGATTCTTGGAGATCCAGGATAGGCAGGGGGATAGTTGAGCCCCCTGACAACTAGTTCCTGTCCTCTGTCTATCCTGAGGTCCCCTCCCTCACTCCCCATACGTGCTCCCAGCAAGGCCCTCCTACAGATTGAGGCTACAGAAATGTGAATGCCCTCAGAACCAAGGAGAGGCTGCATGTGGGCCTTGGCTGATGCCCAGTGCCGAGCAGACTCCAACCCCACTCAGAACCTCAGAGCCTTCTCAGGCCCAGACATCAGGGCTAGCCTTCCAGGGAATCAAGACAACCATAGTCCAGAAGGGGAACTCGGCTCTGCTGGCTGCCAGTCCAGGGCTGGCCTTTACATCTCCTGCAAAGCCTTGGATTGAGGTTGAGTGTCCAACTTCTTCTGGGTTTGCTCTCAAGACTCCTAAGGCCCCAGGCATGTCTGGGATGGGCTCAAGGAGGATCAGGAGCTGTGAAGAACCTTGGTGTGTGCAGGGACTGTGATCACCAGTGTCACCTGAGTGTCCCAGGTGGGGAGCCCTTCTCCACAATAGTTTCCTATTCCTATCCCGACAGGTAGGGCCCCACCAGCCCGTATCATGTGTATCACCCCGTATCACCCGTACAGCCCGTATCACCAGGCTTGAAGGAGTTGAGGCAGAGCGAACCTGAGACCCTGTCCCCTCTCATGACTAGGCCCTTCCCAAATAGGGCTGCTCCTGGAACTGCCACTGCAGAGCTGAGGATGTCAGCGGGCTCTCTGGCCCTATGTCCCACCTGAGCGGTGTTGACAGACCCTCCCTGTGTCATAGCCTCCACCATGGTGCCGCGGAACAGTAGGCCACACTCCTGGGCCATTGGTTTTACTTTTTATTGCCAAGTTTCAAATTACAAGAAAGTTCTAGCTTTCATTTCTCCCCCCAGGTTCGGTCCTGCTGGCAGAAGCAGGCACTTCCCTGGCCAGACCTTCCCAACTCTGCCCCCCACCCCCTTTCCTCACAGTTTCAGCTCTGAGGGAAGAATTTAACCTTCTGCCCATTGTGACTGTGTGAAATATATTTATTGCATTTACAAAAGCTCGGACTTGGTTTATCCACGCCTTATTTACAACTGCATGTCAGAGGCCGCAGAGAAACCAATGCCATCCTTAGGATGCAGTCAGCCAGTTCCTGGCAATGCAAGGGCTTGGTGGGTAGAGCAGCAGAGTGGTCTGCGCTGGAAGCCTCTCCACCACTTCCACAGAGGGCTCTCACCACCACACTGAGTCTGACCTGTGGGAAGTGTCCCACCTGCCTTGGACTCCAACCAGGAAGAGGCAGCACTGCATGCTGCCATGGTGCCGATCAAGGCTGAGGTGAGGGTTAGAAGCTAGCTCTGCTAGTCTGTCCTGGGGCAGTTGCAGAAGGGAGGGAGACCAGGGTGGACAAGGCATGCATGGCCTGGGTGGGAGCCGGGACTAAGGACCTTGGAGGCTGACTCTGGGAGCTCCAGGTCAGGAGCTGTGGGACCTGTAGAGACCCAGTAGGTTCTCGCTGGCTAGGTCTCTGGAGAGCACAGCTGCCAAGCTGACAGAGTGCTCCTGAAGACCGGGCTGTAGCCAACACCACCAAGACCTAGGTGACAAAGTGTCCCTCAGAGCCCTGCTGCTTCCTCCAGGACCCCACCCCTTGTCAGCAGTGGCCATAGCTCTCTCACAGGAAGCCCACATCTGCTCGCCTGGAGGTGAGCCCTAGACTCCTGGCTGCAGGAACCCTCTGAGAGCAACCTGACAAGCCAGCTGTGGGGACAGGCCTGTTTTTGGTGATTTTACACAGCAGCTACCCTTTCAGGGCTTCCTGACCACCTTGGGCACAATCTTTTCCCTTCTTGAAACCTCCGAATTGCAAAGAAGAGGCTAGTCACAGAAGGATGCGGCCTACCCAGATAGTGGGTTAGGGTGGCTGTAGGCTTCTCTCTGGAGACCACACTGCAGGGTGGAGAGTCACTTGAACCGTGTAACATTTATGCTACCCTAGGGACTGTCATTTCAAAATCTATAGCGTACAGTTGTGCTAAAGACAGGGCTAGCCTGCTCCTTTGTCTACCCCCTCCCTGCAAATAAGCAGGAACACCCGAGGTTGGGTACGGAGAGCTCTTGATTTCAGTGGCCATCAGTCTCCTCTCTTTCCAGGGCTAAGTATCCCAGAGCATCCTCTTTGCCAGGGCCTTTGGGGTGGCTGCCTCTAGGCAAGCTTGGTTGCCTTCCTGACCCAGCCTTCTGTTTCAGACCATCTCGTGTCTTTGACAGCATGCCCACTGGACCTTTTAAAGACCAGAGAAACCAGTCCACATGGGTACCACCACCTTCCTAGGGAGCACTGCTTTCCCTTGGAAAACTGAGCATTGGGGCCTGCAGGAAAGTCAACTTAAGAGTGTCAAGGTCTGGTGATGAGCAGATGGTGACACGTGTCCCAGGGGTACCCCTGTGGCTCGCCTCTGGTGGATACTGAAACTGTGAGGCCAAATCTGCAGGAAAGCCATAGAAGGCCATGGAGCCTCGCTCGCTCGCTCGCTCGCTCACGCGGTGACCTGACTGCTGAGCAGAGGAAGGCGGGGCCTGACTGGACAGATCTGGTCCTTCTGGCACATGCCTACAACTACAGGGCTTTGAAACAAGCTGTGTGGTGGCAGCAAAGGAAGGGGTGGGGGCGGGGAGAGGGCGGGATTTTGCTTTTGGCTTCCCGCTTTGCAGCTGGGCCCTAGGCAGGCACCCACTTGCATCTTGGGAAGCTGTCCTTTGATCCCTGTCACGGGCACTAGGACTAATGGATCCCTCTTGGACAAAGAGAGGAGGAAGCGAGCCTGCTGGAAGCTGTGCCTGTGCGGTGTCCTGAGCAGACATCGTCCAGCTTAGAGAGCAGAGGCTCCTGGCCTCTCGCCCATGCGACCTGAGCATGCTTAGCTCTCTCACTTTGTTCAGAAGTTCTCAGTGTTTCAGCGAGGCTTCATCACCCCATAGGATTGTAGAGTTGGGGACAGGAGAACGAAGAATCCCTCAGGAAAAGAGAGAAAGGGACAGCCACAGCTTCAGAATAGAAACATGGAAAAGTTCTAAGGACAAGGAATCTTAACAGCCGACACTTCCAACGTCAACAAGCCTATGGGCGAGAACCTATTCCTCTTGCCCCTCCCCCCAAATAGATTCTTTTAAAATAAATCTCTTCATCTGTTGCCAAAAACAGAAATAAATAGCCCATAGAGATGTTTATCTAGGTTTGCTTCTCCACAGATTTCTACCCAAAGTCCCCTTGTCCGTCCGTGCCTGTGCACACTGGGAGAAGCCGAGGAGCTGCCTGAAGGAGGCGCCAGCGGACCCCACCCCTGCGGCGGCTGTCAGGGTCGGGACAGGGACCCGGACCCCTCTGAGGTGGCCAGCGTCATAGTCATCATAGTCATCGTCTCCAAACAGGAGGCCGTCCCAGCCTACGCAGCGAGGTTAAAGCAAATGAGTGCTTGGCTGCTGTCTCGTGGGAAAGGAATGAGGGATAGTTTCCTGGAGAATTGTGGGTGCTCCCGTGTGTCTTGCTGTCACAAACTGCATGGGGGTCCCTACCAGCGGGCCGCACACACAAAGGGAGATCTCTGGTGCCCACTCAGTGCTCTGTGGGACCTGCGGGCTCTGGGTTTTCAGCATCCTCAGCTGGGGTCTCTGAATCTGCTGCAGGCAGTGCAGGGAGCTGGGAAATGCCAGAGAGGGCTCGGAGGCTGTGGGGATCGACTGGGGGGACAAGAGTCAGCGACTCGACGCTCAGTGTGTCAGCAGTGTCCTCATAGAGCAAGGAGATGGTAGGCTGCTGGGCGGGGAGGAGGCTGGGGGACAGGTGCATGGTCTCCCCCTCAGAGCTCCTGGCCGACGAGGTCTTGCTGGGCTTGGAGTTGACGTCCATTTCATTCCCAATCACTGACTGGTCCAGGTGAGGCTGAGGCTGTTGTGGCGTTGTGGGGGCATCTAGGTGGGAAGGAAAGCAGAGACACTCTCAGCTCCAGTGACACTGTGCTCAGCTGGCACCTGCCACTCCTGCACTGCACCAAGGGGGAAACTCTGTCGGGAGACTGCTAGTATTAGGGGCGTGCCTGTTCCACCTTCTCCTTGATGGGACCCAGAAGCTGCTAGCCTCATCTAACTTAGGCCTAGGGATAGTGTGTTAGGACCTTGGGTGCCTGACTTGTGATAGCAGGAGAAAACTCAGGCCTTGTCTGAAATCAATACCTGAATACTGAAAGTGAAACCTGGTCTGGGCAAGCTTTGTATGCAGGGACAGAGTCTAGACCATTGCGCAATGGTAAAAAAAAAAACAAAAAACAAAAAACAAAACAAAACAAAAAAAAAACGGAAACTGAAAGCAGACAGGTTGGGGTATACCTACAACTCCGGCTATTTCTAGAGGCTACATTTGGAGACACTTGCCAAGGAATCCAGTGCAACAGTTTTGTTTTGTTTTTTAAAAGTAGGACTTTCTAGTTTCTAAAACCTTGTACAGTTGTGAGCCTCTGTCTTCTGCAGGTACTAAGCTAGCACCCACCAAGCAGGTGGGCTTGCCCAGGGCCACTACTGAGCTAGCCTCCACCCGATAGAGAATTCTTATACGTGGTACTGGAGCGAGCACCTGATGGAGAATTTATGTTGTGGTTTGTTTGCTTGTACTTTATTAAACCCTTGGACACTGGATACATGTAGGACACTTGCTTTTCAATGATGTCAGCCAGGAATGTGTGGCATTCAAGGGAAAATCAAAATCCACTCAGCTCTCCGGAGCCTGGGCACTTTAAGACCCTGAGAGGAGGTGGTGTAGGAATGTGGCTTGGCTGCTCATATGTGTAGGACTCTAGGGTTAAAAGGCCTCTGCAGAAGATGGCCAGTGCCCAGCCCTAGAGCTGTCTGAGGGACTCAGGGCAGATGGGGTGTAGTTTGAGTTCAATGTTATTCTGATTGGTTTCATTTTGTTTTCTCATTTGAGCCAAAATAAAAGAGAAAAGCAATCCAAACATAGAGGCAAAGGACGGAAGAACGAAGAACAGAATAAAGCAGGCAGCATGGGGAATGACAGACGGCAGGGGGGCCGCAGGGAGGGGCGCGCACCTCTCGCCCGCCCAGCACACACTGCCTTCCCGTCTTCTGGACTCGGGGAAGGTGGAAGGGCCCGGTCAGCTCTGTTCTTTCTAAGAGCTTGATTTTTATTTTTTTGTATTGCTGGGAATGGAACTCAGGGTCTCAGGCGTAATGCTAGCGAAATGTTTACCAAGGAGCTCCCTTTCCCCCAGCCGTCCTTTCTCTACAAAGTGGTGGGCGAGAGCAAGCGGTCTGGGGAGAGCCACTCCCTGTGGCTTTGGGCCCACCGTTGCTTGGGGGCTGTGGGTGTCAGTGAAAACTGGAACAAAGAGACCGAGGTGTACACCTCACACCACTGCTTTCTCTGCTTCCTACAGACTTGTCCCACTGTACAAGCGGTGCTTGGGAGCTGGGCCGGCTGCTCAGGTCCCTGTTGTGACCTTGTGTGAACCCTCTGTGTCCAAGTGGCACTCAGCAGCTCAATGACCTCTCTGGAAGCTCTGGAACAGGTCTGAGCCTGCATGGGACACCTCCATGAGGGCTATGGCTGGGCAGCGAGGAAATGACTCACGCTGCAAATGCAATCGTCCTGCCATTGGTGATGAGGAGCAGAAACAGTGCCTCCCTGGTTCTTACCTCTTTCCTGGTTCTCTAGCGGGGCTTTTGCAGATGAGAATGATCATGAAGGCAGGAAGAGCCTGGTCAAACCCACCGCCAAACCCGTCAGAAAGGCAAAGCAACCCACAGTGCCACTCACACAAATGGCTGCCTTTAGAAAAGAAGCAGCTTTCTGTTAAAAGGGCTGTCTTTTTTCCCCACTTTAAAAAATACCATTTGGGCGGTGGTGGCACACGCCTGTAATCCCAGCACTTGGGAGGCAGAGGCAGGCGGATTTCTAAGTTTGAGGCCAGCCTGGTGAGTTCCAGGACAGTCAGGGCTATACAGAGAAACCCTGTCTCAAAAAAACCAAATCCAGAAAACCAAAAAACAAAAAAACCAAAAACAAACAAACAAACAAACAAAAAAACCCCCAAAACCAAAAAACAACCTAAACAAACAAAAAACAAAAACAAAAACAAAAAACCCCCCAAAAAATCCCTAGTTATTTTAATAGAAAAAAGGAATGCCCTCCTGTTCCCACCTTCCACTGGTGTTCATACTGGAAATTATTTCCTGAAAATGGGCAGCAAATTTATCTAACCAAAGGGGCAGAGAAAGAGAAGCGGGGCAGGTTTCCCAGGGGAGGCACAGAGAGGCCATGCTCAGAGCTTGTCGGAGCTCTGGCACCTATGGTCTGCTGAGGCCTCCAGCCCTAAAGGCTGCATTCTTGGGCCCTGGGGAGGAGGGGTGTGGCATGGCTGGGAGGCAGAGAGAGCCTCAGCAGGAGGTGGCACAGGGAGCCCGTGTTCCCAGGACTGTGCGGAGCTTTAGGGCAGGGCCTCACTGGCCTTTGTAAAGTAAGTGATGGCTTCCAGAAATGATGTGGACTGCTTGTTTATAGGCTGGAATGTCAGGCAAGTACTAAGGGAGGGAGGGAGGGAGGGAGGGAGGGAGGGAGGGAGGGAGGGAAAGAAGGGCTCCACTTAGCAAGCTGATGCAAAGCTCCAAACAGCTGGAACAGCAAGCCAAGAGCAGGGCTGTTGCCAGCACACACTGTCAGCACACGGACATGTTGGCAAGCATGGGGACCGTCCCAGGACGGTAGCAGCAGTGGCCCTGACAACGAGAGCCGGCTCACCTCTTCTGGTGATGCTTACAGTGATGGGGGAACTGGAAAGATGGCGCCTACCGTGGAGGAAACACTGGGTCTGGATGCTAACTGCACTTGCTGTTTAGCTTGGGCCAAGGCTTGGGAAAGAACATCCCAGGCCGCCTTTTACAAGCTTTCAATTCCCTAATCAACAGTGGGTGGAAGTGAAGGATTTGTGTGGACATACAGGACATGGCCTCCAGCTCAGGGCTGACTCTGGAGAGGCTCCCCGAGCCTGACTGCTGTACAGGGCAATACTTCTGCATAAGCCAGGAAGGACCGGCTGGGCAGAGGACAGAGAGGGAAAGGAAGCTGAGATGTGGGGAGCGTGCCCTCTAGGCCCAGCTTGCCCGCCCTGCTCATGCCGACCCTATTACGTGTGGCCCATGGGGGCTCCTGAAGGAGACCTGCCTGATTTGACTGTGCGTGAGTTGCCGTGACAGTTGTTGGTCGAAGCACTAAACCCAGTGGCCGCCGTGACTGTCGGCCTCCGACAGGCTGAACACACGCCGGCGTCCTTTCCTGCCACTCCTGACTAGAGGGAAAACACAGCGACAGATCATAGAAAGCCTGTAACAATGGAACGTCGAAGGTGAAGTGGAAAAGAAAGGACACAGCAGCGACGGACACGCATGACCAAGGACAAAGGAAGAAGGGCTGTGGCTGCGGTGGGCTGCACTTCAGCTGGACCCCAGACTGCCAGCCCACCATGTAGACAGGACACGTCCATGCTGTCTCCCAAGACGAGTCAAGGCCAGGAGAGCTAAGGAAAAAATGTGTTCATTTATGCAACTTTCCTTTCTTTTCTTCGTTAGACAGGGTCTCTCAGTCAAGGCTGGCCTCAAAGTCTGCTATGGAGCCGAGGAGAATCGTGGACTTCTGACCCTCCACCTCTAACTCCTGAGTGCTGGGATTACAGGTTGTACTGGGGATGGAACTTCAGGCAAGCACATGGCTCCAACCCCTCACTCATGCAACTTACTATGGTTAGAGACAGAGAAGGTTCAATCCTGTGCAAAGATTTGGGTCACTGATAACTTCTGGTCTTGTCAGAAAAACCAGGGGACAAAAGGACAAAACTGCT
Source organism: Apodemus sylvaticus (assembly GCF_947179515.1). Taxonomy (NCBI): domain Eukaryota; kingdom Metazoa; phylum Chordata; class Mammalia; order Rodentia; family Muridae; genus Apodemus; species Apodemus sylvaticus. The sequence goes on along the minus strand of NC_067481.1, from coordinate 105,434,119 downwards.
TCTCAGTTTTATCTAGGACCCGCAGAAAGATGGGAAACTCAGAGGAAATGCCTGCAGGAAGGAGGGGCGTGGTCAGAGGGTCAGAGCCAGGCCAGAGAGAACTAAGCATTTCTGACCCAGGGGAGGGTGACATGGAGGGATCTGCTTCAAGTTGTGAGTAAATCCTGGATGCTGGACTGGATACCTGCCTGGGACTCACAGTGGTATTTGGGGGAGAGGGATGACTTGGCAAGTCCCACCTGGGGAACCAGGGCCAGGGCACAGAGCAGGAAGTGGGGAGACGAGGCACTCGGTAGGCTACGTGGGAATGCACAAGCTGGAACAGGAACAAGAGGAAGGACTCACGGTGTTCTTGGGGTCGTGGTCTCAGAGACAAATTAGAAGAGGAGAGCTAAGAGTAATGCCACAGAGCGAGGACAGCGGGAGCATGCGGAAACACCATGTGAGGAGGCTCGCTGGCCCATTTTATGTTGGCTGTACTCTACCACCTCAACACACACACACACATACACACATACACACACACACACACAAAGAGAGAGAGAGAGACAGAGAGAGACAGAGAGAAAATCAGAGAAAAGACAATACTGCCTCTTTGAAGTGTCTGCCCTTAAAGGTCTGTGGACTGGGTGATGAAAACCTCAGTGTAAAAAAATCAAGGCAGGATGCTTAGAGAGGCTGAAGGGAGGAAGGGAGCCTGGGGAGAGGTCAGGGAGGCTTTCAACCCTGGGTCCCAGAAGCTAGCCCTTTCTTTTTCCTGTCAGCCCTTAGGATGGCAGCTGCAGTGCACAGGGTGACATTTACACTTGCAAGGTCAGCCTGACCCTCTCTCTGGCATCATTTCCAATAAACACTCCCTGTATTTTGCCTCAAAGAGGCTCACAAAGAAACTCTAAAGCTCTGGCACATGTGGATGCCAGAAACGCAAGGAACTAAGGTACATCATGGGACCAGTATCTGAGGGACAATTCCTCATCAGGACTCCATAAAGATGGGCATCCCGGCCAGTGTCATGTGAGCGGTCTGATGGCTGAGGTAGGAGCATCAGTCCCAGACTAGTCTGATTTACACGGTAAGCCCTGCCTCAGCAGCAGAACTCCACAGGGTGTGAGTGTGTACAGCTGGGTATGCCGTTGAGCACGTACGCTCATGTGTGTGCACGCGCCATCACGAGGGTGCACAGGGCACTGGGTCCACACTTTGTTCCAACAAGGAGCCAGCCCACTGACTCCTTTCCATGCTGCTGCTTTTGATTTCCACTTCTGAAAAGTTGAGAAAGTGTTGACCTAGCCTGCTGCCTTTTCTCACCAGGGGTCAAGCTGAGGCTTGCCATCTAGGTGAGCTAGACATGTGAATCACTTGGTTTCTGGTACAGATAGAAAAATACATGGTGTTCAACTCTCCACCGAGGGGTCAGCCACCCAAAAGCACTGGGGAAGTGAAGTGGAGCTGGTGTCATGGTAGAGGCCGCAGTCTCAGAACTTGGAGGCAGAGGCAGGAGGACCGAGACTAATCACAAAAAGTAAGAAACAGGACACAAGGAGCAATGGGCAGACAGACGTGTGACAGGTACTGGAGCAGGTCACTCAAGTCCCCACAAGACCCTTTAGTGTAGCTTTGATAGGCAAAGGCTGACCAGGAACACGAAACTCACTGTCTGGCTGGTTCCCGAGGCAGTCTGGGACTCAGTATGGGCTCTCTCTCAGTTTGGGGAGTCTGTGGGTCTGATATGCTGTTTGTGTGGTCATCTCTTCAGACATGCAGTGTTTCTTTGTTTTCAGGAATGTTCCAGTCTGCTCTCCTGGCTGTTTTGAAACTGACAGAAAGGTACTGGGACCCAGAGCTGCCCTATCAAAGGCCAGCCCTTGCTAGCCCTTAGGCCAGCTGTATTTTTGTGATGTGCCCTTGTATAAATTTGAGTATGACTTGGAGCAGACTGGGGAAACTGGCCTCTTGCGGCATTAATCGTCACTTTCCTGAACAGATACTTGACCTTGCAGTGGACGCTGGCGTCTGAGTCTCTGGAGTTTGTTTTCCTCACTTCCAGGAGCCTGGTAAATGCTCTCTATACCAAGCAGCTCCCTGGCTTCTGGGAGGGTTCAGTATATATAATGTCAGCAATGCTCTGAGTTAGTACCATGCCCTCAAAACTACTCTGAGGACAAATGGACTCTTGGCAAAGCCATGCTGTTCAGGCTGGGCAGCAGATAGGTGCGGTGGATGATGTGGGACTGGCTCCTCAGGTTCCTCCAACTACCAGCTGGCTATCTGAGGACAGCACCTCTAGTTGATGGTGGCAGCCCTTGGCAGATATAAAGACTGGCCAGTACGCTATTCTCTGATTCCTAAACACTGGGCTACCGCTTAGAGCCAGCGTCAAACTCCTGAGGTTTTGGCAGCCCCTCAGCACAGCCCAATAGGGAGCAGGTGTGGGAGGGGCAGCTGGACCTGCAGGAACCAAGCATGTACTGGTTCTGGATCAGAGGCATGACCTACAGTGGAGCACTGAGGTGGAGATGCTCATGGGCTCCAGGAGTCTCTTGTCAGGACCAACAGCTGTGTCTGAGAACATGCTTCCCTCCCCGAGAATGGCCATAGCTCTTGGTCAGGTCAGCTTCTCTAAAAGAGGTGAGCTATTGTGGAGTGGACAGAGGTGGATGGGTAGCCAGGCTCAGGCTTTTACTGTCACGTCACATAAAAAATGGGGCTGGTGTGCCTGCCGGGATGCAGTAAGAGGGAGCAGACACCTCAGAGATCCTGACTATCACTTATTCACTGGAACTGCCTGGCCATCTGACAGCCAGGCTAATGGCCCCTGGATTTGTGAGATTCAAAGACATGTTGTTGGCACTGGGCAGAGAATGGTAGGGATTGGGGGCTGGGGGAAGACAAGAGAGAAATAATGAGCACACGTTATAGGGTTGATTTGGACAATGCAAGGCTTCTCTTGGTTTTACTTTTAGGCAGAGAAGTGTGTGGCTACCTGCTCACTTAGATGTTAGCTCTGCCTCCTTAAAAATGCAAGAAAGGTGTTCACATTATGTAGAAGAGATCTTCTGTCCTAGGAGTGCTGTCCAACAGGAGCGTCTGGGCTCATTTGTACATACAGAAATGTGCATATGGGCAAGTGTATGAACACAGCATGTGAACATACTACCCCACACTCCTGTCTCAGAGCAAGGTGACACCAAAACTAGGTCCTGGGGCTGGTCTTGGCTTTGAAGCATGTTCCCTCTGCATCTTCTGGTTGTGTTTCTGAGAGCAGCTCAGCAGCTGCTTCAATCTGCAGCTACCTACCAGAGTCCAGCCATTCCTTCCCTGGGGGCAGGGAGAGGATCTGACAATGCCCTGAAGAGGTTCCATGAGGTGGACCTGAGGGTGACCTGTCTGGCCTTGTGACATCAACAGGGGATAGGAACAGGCACCTTGTGGGGGTAGGGTTGCACAGGTGGGCTAGGATCCTCTAAGTCAGAGGCATGAGTACAAGAGTTACTTAATCAACTACCAGGAGGATGAAACTGAAAATGTCAGGGAGGAAAGCACAATATCCAGGAAGACAATGGAACCTGGGGTGGGTACAGCACCTTGGCCTTTGCCTGGAGACTCTTTCCATGGTTCTTCAGGGATAGGTGCCCTGTGAGATATGCTGGGGGGGGGGCTTTAACCAGACCTTGGAGGCACAGAGAGGGTACAGCCTAGAGACATGGTACCCTGTAGCTAGTGGGGCAGTGCTGCTGGGAAGTGTGAAGCCCTGAACTACCTGGGGACACTGGGCTTACCCCTACTTTAGACTTGCTCTTTGGGCTGCATTTGGGGCCATGCTAATTAGGAACCAAGCCTGTTGTCTATTCCTTGGGACTTGATGCAGAACAAAGAGAAACAAGTGTGCACACTGCTCCTAAGAGCCCAGGACAAGGCAGGTAGAGGTGGGCTAAGGCATTACAGTCTTACTCTTCTTAATGGACTCTTTCTATAGCCTTTGAACTAGTGTATGTTAAAGGACAAGAAGAGGTGACCTTGCTCTGTCCTAATGAACTCGCTCAGAGAGGCGGGGATGCTCCTGGGGACATCTAGACAGTACCAGACACTGAAAGAGGAAACTCGGGTGCTGGAGCCCAGTTAGGAGGGGTGATTCTTCCTTCTCCCAGGCTTCACACAGTCATCTCTGAGACACCCCTCCGGTGACACACACAGAAGTGATGCCACTTAGGCTAGGCCTAGCTGGGTGCTACTCCTTATAGAAATGTGGGCAGAGCTGAGCAGAGCATCCAAGATAGGCACTGGTTACTGCAGCTGGTGGGGAATGCCTTCTCGCCCAACCAGAAAGGACACCACTGACTGGCAATATCTTTCAGACATCATGGGGAGTAGCTGAGAGTCAGAGGTCATAAACGAGGCAAGGGGTCACAGGGTCCCAAAGGGCCTCCCAAAGTCCCCCACATCTCATGGCCAATACCTGCCGGGCTCTGGGTTGCTGAGGGTGCTGAGGAAGAGCCTCCTGAGTCGCAGTGGCTGGTGCTCCCACTGCCACCGGGGCTCCCACTGGCAAACGGTGGTGATGGTGATGACAGGGACGGAGAGCTATGCTGGTTTATGCACTGGGCCACAGCAAAGCCTGCAAGACAACAGTGCAACACCGTTAGTCAGAAGAGTGCCGGAAGGCTCTGCACAAGGAGGGCCCCTCATACTGAGTCGGAGACACTGGGCGGCCAGTTTTTGCCTCAAAGGCAGCATGGGGGCTTTAATGTCAAGACAACTCTACTGGTCTTTTCTCTGTGTGAGCCTTGGCATGCTTGGCAGAAGGAGAAGATCTCTCTGGTCAGGGGCTAATCTGGGCATGTGTGAAGCTGTTTTCAGAAACAGCTGCCGTTGACCAGGCCAGGGCAAGGCTATGGTGCCCGCTTCAGCCATCGCCGTGGCTGGATATGCTTTGAGGCAGAGGTATTACAGAGATGAGCAGCAAGAGCCCGGTTCTCCCCTCCCAGACCCATCCTGCCTTGGCAGGCCTGGAGGAGCAGCGTTATGATGAGCTGAAGAGCTTGGCGACAGTCACCACCAGCCCACCCCAGAGTCACTCATGGATATGGGGACTCTGTGGTTTGTGGCCTAGCCCCCAGGTTTAGAGATACTTAGTTCTACTTGGTGAAACCCACTTCTCAGCAGCAGGTAAGAGGCCTGCCTCTCAGTCTGTCTCTGCTTGTTCGCTCTCATGGCTTCAGCCATGGGGAAGACGGGGAGACGCAAGACTTCCCAGCAGGCCCGTCACAGGCAGGGCACACGGCAAATGTCTGTGTAATGTTTAAAGCGCTCTTGCCGACTGGAGAGACGACTGAGCAGTTAGGACACTTGGCTACACTTGCAGAGGAGTCCCATGGCAGCTCAGAACCCCACCTGAGCTCCAGTTCTAGGAGATCTCAGGTCCTCTCTGGCCTCTGCAGGTACCAGGCACATACATGGTACACAGTCATGTAGGCAAAACAACTCATATAAATAGAGTAAAAATAAATCTTAACTTTAAAAAAGTATTCTTAACATTGGGTATGTTGGATACACACCTTTAATCCCAACATGCAACATTCACAAGGCAGAGGCAGGCAGATCTCTGACTTTGAGGCCAGTTTGGTTTATATGGTGAGGTTCTGTCGTAAAGAAACAAATAACACAAACAAACAACCCAAAGCCCCCAGATCCCTCCGTATGACAAACCCGGTCTTGCTGATGGCCCAGGAGCTGCACCTGCCTCGTGCTTTCCACGCTGGGGCTCTGAGCTCTTATGTTCTGCCCTCTAAAGGGCTGATGCGTCTGATTTTATTCTCAACAAACATGAAAATTCCCAAGGAATAAATACTTCAATAATCCCAGCAGCCCATGTAGACATGTGGGCTCTGCTTCAGCTCCAGGAACTGGAGCTCTGCAGACCACAGTGCCTCTGCCCCTTCATCCAGAAGCTGTTCCGAGGTGACACGGGGTCAGGCACAAGTCCTTTAGCAGAAGGGCTGCCCTTAACACCCCTGGCTGCTCTCAGTGAGCACAGTCGTCCTAGCTGGCCCAGCTTCACTCCGCCTCTCCGGCACTGCTGGAACCTCCAGGTCTAGCTCCTCCTCACACTTCCTCCAGAAGGCTCTCCGGGACCAGCCTTACTTCCACAGAACACAGGAAGGTGGAAGATGCTGGCCACTGCTTGTTAGGTCAGTGTGATGGCAAATCTGGCTAGATTTGGAATCACCATGGGCAGAGCTCTGGGCCTCTGAGGGTATTCTCAGAGAGGGGAGACCCACCCTGCACATGGGCAGCACCATTCCGTGGGCAGGGGTCCAAGACTGAATAAAGAGGAGAAGTCAAGAGGATCTCCAGCATTCCTCTCAGCTTCCTGCCTGTGGGTGCAATGTGCCGGGCCACCAGATCCTCTGGTCATCAGACCTTCTTCACCATGATGATCTGTATCCCCTTAAACCATGAGCCTAAATATGCCTTCCTTAAGCTGCTTGCCACAGCAGCACAAGGACTAACTCATCAAGTAAAGTTTTAGGAGGACAAAGCTTTGGAACTTGGTTTAAATGCCATTGGCCTACCCAGAGTCGAGCCACTGCCCTGGAGACCATGTCGTCTGAAGAGCATAGAATGCTGTGCTCTGGGTTCCTCTGGGGCAGTGTGCCTGGCCCCACACAGTACAAAGGGCACAGCAGCTTCTTGCTCCTGGGGAGCTTACTGGTCAGTGGTGGGGGTGGGTGGGGGGTGGGGGTGGGGGTTGTCCAGGCAAGGCCCTCACCTCCTCACTTCCTTCTCTTCGTCTACTGACAGGACCTCCTGCTCTGCACACTCCTTCCCTGTAGACTCGGTGGTGCACGTGGCCAAGGAGGAGCTATGTATATGACTAATGTTCAGGAAGAACCACTGTCATCAACTGACCAAGCTCACTGATACCCTGGACCAGGCTCCACGGGGCAGGTGACATGTGTCATGGCCACAGCAGGCGGATGGGGCCTGGTGGTCAGTGCCTGCTGCCCTCACCTACTGTGTACCTCAGGTAGCTGTTACAGAGGGACTGGCAGCACCACAGGCCTCCAGACCCCCTGAGGCTGCGCTGAGAGACTGACTGACTGGCAGGAAAGGCCGACAAAGGAGACACAGAGAATGTCCGACAGATCCCAACACTGCTCAGGAGAACTCCACAGGGACAATCAGCCACAGCTTTGCAGTGAACTTTATTGCTGCTTACTTCTTAATCACGCGCAGCGGTAAACCCCTGAGTGTAAAGCTGTTTACTTGCCTCAAAAATGAATTACCCTGTAACAAATCAAAATGTCAGGTGGCTTTTCCCAAGCCGCCAATTTATCACACGTACAAACAAGCTGAGTGTCGGAATGGTGTTGCGACTGAACTTTGTGTGCTCCTGATTGAAAACGAAGACTGGAAAGCTGGGGCCCTGGGGTCTCGAAAGCCACCGAGACATATTTAGAGTGCGGGTCGTGAGGGATGAGCAAAGACACGAGTCTTTGCTGGGTGGACGGAGCTTGTAGCACAGCCCTTGCCCAGCATATGTGGGCTGCCTGGGTTCTGTCCCCAGGATGCTCTTTTGAAAGGAAGACAAAAGGAAGTTCTTTAATTTTTGGGTCAGCATCAAGTCTTAAACTAGTAATAAAATGTACATGTAATTAGAGCATTCCTACAAAGGTCGGATAACAACTTGCAGGAGGTGACTCTTTCCTTCTATCCTGTAGGTCCTGCGCACTGAAATGTTTGGTCCCTGTCATATTTTGCAGGATAAACTGAGTAGAGGCACTGAGCATACACTTTCCTCCTGTGCTGCTGCTTAAATCTCCCCTCTTCTCCATCCTCTCTGTATGTGCAGTGTCAAGCGGCTCTCTTCCACACTAACTTGCCGTACTGGGAGACTGGGTGGGCACTGGAAAGAACCTCAGGCGAATGGCATGGCTGAGCCCTGGACCTCAGAATTCTTGCTTCATCCCAGCAAGGCAGTTCTGGATGAGCTAACTACAGCAGGGATGCCAGAGGCCTTCTGGGTCTATGTCAACCCACAAGGACTGCCAAGTCCTTGCAAACACATAGACAAGCCAGAGATTATGGGATGGGTAACAGGCACACAGGCTCCCCAGGGTCTTCACGCTGATGACAAACTTGGCTTGCCCTGTGTCTGTCCCAAGAGCAGCTCTTAGATGTGTACCAAAGGCTGTGGGGGCTTGCAAGCCTTTGGGCCCAGTCTGTGTATAGGAACTGGAGTCACTGGGAGTGGTGGAGGATGCGGGGTGAATGCTGGTGAGAGGGTGTAGCATGGGGGATGGTAAGACATGGGTATCTCCAGAGCTGGAGGAAAGCCAGTGGATTCTGACACAGGCCATTGATGAAAGCCTCAAGTTGACAAACATGCCAGCAGAAAGGAAGATTAAGAGCCCAGGGAAGTGCTCGAGATGTGGCAAGAGAGGAAATATTAGCAAAAGTGTGTCCACACACTCCTCCTGAAAAATTCCAGGTTTTCCCTCATCCCTGTCCAGAGTAGAGAAAGCAACTGCAGGGCTGAGCCTATGAGAGGAATGGGTAGGTTTGGAGCAGGCTTTCATTGTCTTTCAGGGGCTTGTCCAAATTTTCTAATCTCCTTACCATGAATCACTATTGTTTTGACACAGGGTCTTGTTGCATCTCAGACTGGCCTTGACCTCTCTGAAAATAGCTGGAAATGCCTTGAACTCCGGATTCTCCTGCCTCTACTTCCCTGGGTCCTGGATTACAGGCCTGGGCACCACCAGCTCAGGCAAGAGCCCTGCATGAGAGCCCTGACTGCAAAGATGCCTCATATTCTGGATAACAACTTTGACTACTTAAGCCCTTACTCATTTTCTCCCTTCACTTGCAGTTACAGAGCCTGGCCACTAGGCATGGCCTTGTAATTGAGTTGTGGCCATGAAACAGACATCAAAGTGGCATGTGGGATTTCCAAGAAGCCTTTCAACAGGAAAGAGGGTAGGCACATCCTCTATTCTGCTTCCTGGCACACGGATGTGATGGGCAGAAGTCCGGCAGTCATCCTGGACTAAGAGGGGACTGTATATGAGGGAAGGAAGAGCACTGTGTGAAGAGGAACTTGGGTCCCTGATGCCTTATAGAAGGAACCCTTGCTTACCCATATTCATGATGGAGATATTCATCATATTCATCATGGAGAGCAACATAAACCTCCCTTCTAGCACTTTCTATGTAGTTGAAGCTAATCTTATCTGGTGTTGTTGTGAGGAATGCCTTGTTAATGCAGGATATGGGCTACATCTCCTGGTCACATTGATATCCTGGTTCTGACCCTCTTCTGGTAAGGAGAAAATTGCCCTGAGCTTATGGGGCTGGTAGTTCTGGTGGGGTAGATCTGGACATGGTGGGATGAAGGAAAAGGGGAGGGGCAAGTGATCCTGATTATGAATTCAACTTCCTTCCATGATGTAAGTGGAGTTTTTGGGAGAATCCAGTGAATGGACTGAGTTTCTTTCTGAGTTCAAACCAGAAATCAAAGATTCTAAAAGAGGACTAAGACCTTGAAACTGAGGGCCATGAGAGACTGCACAGTGTGCAGGTAGGGATCCTGGGGCCTCGGCATGCCTGAGCTGAAGCTTTTCTAATCTTCCAAGAAAGCAGGGGCCACTGGTGCCTTCTGGGTATTTGATTAAAATCTAAGTGTTCCAGGTTAAAAAGTATTTGCTCTTTTGGAATGATGGAACTGGCTTGAGTCTGTGTAGGGGATTCCACAGGGGCCTCTCAGAAGGTCAAGTGCAGGAGTCTGCTCAACTCAGGTCATTCTTAGGAGCTTGTACTCTGTGTAACATAGGGCTATACCCAGCAGAGCACCAGGGGCTCTCGGCTCTCAGGATTAACTCTATGCTCACCCACAGACTGCTAGGGGCTCTCGGCTCTCAGGATTAACTCTATGCTCACCCATAGACTGCTAGGGGCTCGCTGCTCTCAGGATTAACTCTATACTCACCCATAGACTGCTAGGGGCTCGCTGCTCTCAGGATTAACTCTATGCTCACCCATAGACTGCTAGGGGCTCGCTGTTCTCAGGATTAACTCTATGCTCACCCATAGACTGCTAGGGGCTCGCTGTTCTCAGCACGCACCTGATCCCTTTGAACGCTGAAACCCATCTTCAGAGAGAGCATCCCTGAAGCCCTCTAACAAAAGCAGCTGGTACTAGACCAACATCAGGGTGCATGCCAAGTCAAAGTGACAGCAGGAAGACTTCTGTCACAGCACAGCACAGCACATTTAGCCTGAGTTTCCCAGGAGCTCCAGTTGAGTGGGAGAAGCGCAGGTAGCACAGTGGAGCTCTTGGGACTCACTAGTCACCGAAAGGCTGCATCCCTCGAAGCTCTCCTGGCACGTCCCTGAGAGCAGCAGAGCGAAGATTGAGCTGCTTGCCTTTACAAAGTATCTTGTTCATTCTGCCAAGAGGCCACTGCATGGTGGCCTTCATCAAACTCTCTTCTCTAGGCAGTGACACTGTGATTTCTACAAGAGTTAAGAAGGAAGTGCTCTGGCCGGTGTACTGTGGTGCCACAGTGGCTTCCCTGCTTTTTTCCAGATTTTTCTATAGATACTAATGGTAGAGATCACATACCCTACAAGTTTGGCTGGTAAAGCAAGTGAAGGAGGGCGGGAAGAGCTAAGAGGCTTCCCTGACCCCAGTGAGATCTGGAGGCTAAGAAAGCCTTCTGTCCTGTCCGGAAAGCCTGGGCCCCAAGAGTCAAATATCAGGGGCTGGGACCTTTAGTGTAAGAAGCCTCCCTCTGGGTACATTTCCAATTCTTCCAAAAAGGGTGGCTATTTGGATTTTTATGTAAACTATACATAAACTGCCTGAAGTTTTAAAATGTGTAAATAACATTTCCACAATTGTCCCCCCCCCCCCCCCCCCCCCCCCCCCCCCCCCCCCCCGCTTTTTGAAGCAGGACTTCTCCCAGGGTGGCCTTTAATTTGTTCGTAGTCCAGGATGACCTTGAACCTGACCCTCCGCTGGCCTTCACCTCTTGTTTGTTTTTGTTTTTGTCTTTGATTTTTCGAGACAGGGTTTCTCTGTGTAGCCCTGGCTGTCCTGGAACTCACTTTGTAGACCAGGCTGGCCTGGAACTCAGAAATCCGCCTACCTCTGCCTCCCAAGTGCTGGGATTACAGGCGTGCGCCCCCACCGCCCGGCTGGCCTTGACCTCTTGAGTAAGGAGATCACAGGCTTGAGTGGTGCTTCGGACAGAAGGCAGGCTTTGTGAGTGCCAGGCTGAGGCATCCTCCTGCTCTTTTTGAAAAACAAGGAGTGGCCTACCTAAGGGGTGGGGCAAAGCCAGCTTGCCTCATGTCTGTGCATAAGCCCTGTACTTCTAAGGGGTGCTGGGCTGTCATCATCCCCATCCTGAGCCTGAAATGTCACCTGTGGAGCTGCCAGCAACAGCTCCTGTGATGGGGATGTGTGAGTTTGGAGTACAGCTAAGAGCTCGGCCTGGCCAAGCATCTCTCCATGAGGTCCCAGGTGAGGAAGCACAGAGCTGCCAGGCCTCCATTGGGAATGGGGAGCTGAGGGCCACAGGCTCCCAAGCCTGCCTTTCATTAGCTCCGAGGCCAGGGCTCAGGCTCCCAGCCAGACAGTGGTCATATTTTTCTCACCACACACCAAGATGCTGGGAAACAGTAAAAAAAAAAAAAAAAAATCAATCAGGCCTGTGACCTCAACCCAGGACAGCGGGTGTGCATGTGCACGGCCCTGCTCCTCCCTCGCTGGCTCTTCGCTCCACTCTGCCCTTTCACCCCTTGGGTGAACTGGGTAGAGATATGACAGAGCCTAATACTGGAACTGCTGAGCAGCTGCAGTGACACGGACTTTCTGACCCATGTGTCTCTGGAGCTTGTCCTTCAGTAAGATGAGGGGACGTGGGGGGCTGAGCAGGGAGCCAGTGAGGAAGCCACCCGAGGCAGAGGTGATGCCACCAACGCTGCTGAAAAAGCCCACAGTGGGGCTGGGGAGACGGCTGAACAGTTAAAGACCACTGTCTGGCTGTTCTAGTGGACCTAGGTTCACTTTCAGCAGTCTCAGGGTGCCTCACAAATATCTGGAACTCCAGTTCTAGAGGATAGGACACCTTCTGGTCTTCTTAGGCACCAGGCATGCACACAGACAACCATTCAGGAAAATATCCAAACACATTAAATAAATGAATGATGAGGATCTGATCATTCTTTTATATACGTCCCCAGCACGTATATAAAAAAGCTGCACGTGGCTGCAGGTGTCCTGTGCCCTACTGCTGTGGGGTCAGAGACAGGGGGATCCCTTGCTGGGGACAACCTAGCTCTAACCTCAGCAAGAAAGCTTGTTTTATGGAAATTTGGTGGTGAGGGATACAGCGGGACACCCAGTGGCCTTTCTTTCCTCTGGCCGCTGAGCATGTGTTCCCACTCACATATACAGTCATCTACTGCCGAGCAAGTAAAATGCTAAAATAAACAAAATGGGTTAGACAGACAGGAAGCTCAGGGGTTAAGGGTGAGTAATGTTCTTCCAGAGGACTAAGTCTGGTCGCCAGTACCTAGGTTGAGGGGCCCACAATCACCTTTATTTCCAGCTCTAGAGGATCCAACATTTTGGCTTTTGTGGGCGCGCGCGCGCGCGCACACACACACACACACACACACACACACACACACACGACAAATGCTCCTCCTTCCACAATATAAATAATAATAAATAAACAAGGACCAAGCTTGGACCTAGATGCGAGGGCCTCCTGGCATGTGGGCACCTGTGGCTGGGTTCTGTGCACAGACCCTCAGGACACCTGCTCCCTTCCTACCTGGCTCTCTTCAGTGGTCTGAAGATGCAGTACTTCAGAGCTATGAACTCTGGGATCACCCGAGTATCACTTTTTGATTTTCTCCCTGTGTCCCACTACTGGAAAAGCTGCTTTCTGCCCTGTATTGGGGCAGGGATGGTGGGTGGCAGATATGTAAATGAGGGACAGGGACACTACAGCAGTCACCATTCTCTGCTTTCTGACCCTTGCCGCAGGCGACTCCATGACTGGCTCTGCCTCCAAACACTTAAAACTTTTATTTCTGGTTGGTTTTAAAGGGATAACATACAAAAATATCTGGGAACTTGCAGAATCTGATAGCCTATAGCTCTTTATCCATGGACAAATCCTCTTGGCTATTAAGGGCTATACGTGAAAACCTGCAGAAAAGAGAAAATGTTTTTTCAGTATTCTGCTTTTTCCCTGTGCCATTTTGATTTGGTTCAGGTGAGGGCCTAGCTGTGTGGACTACCACCCATGGGAGACACCTCCGGGCCAAGTGTCCCTTTTGCCGCTGGGGGACCCCTGAGCTGAGTGGATGTCAGGAGTGCAGGTGCTCCTCCCTGCTTGGAGGCCTGGCTGGCATGTGGCCACCCTGGGGAGCTGGTTCTGGAGAGGTGCTCTGTAGGGCAGCAGGGCTTGGGCCTTCTCCCCAGGCTGCCTGGGCTTTCGCCTCTCCCAGCCCCTGCCCACTTTAAATGGCATTACCATGTGTACATGAGAGAGCACAGAGCTCTACAACCGCCTCTCAGCCAAGGCAACAGAGAGCTCACCAGCGGCCATCTTGGCTGCCTGTGTTCTGAGGCAGTGGACAAGGCTGAAAGAGCAGGGAGAAGGAGGCTGTTAGATAGCTGTGGGGGACTTTGTAGGCACGGGGAGGAAGATTCCCAAATCAGGAACAGAGCAGGTGGACCAGCTGAAGGCCTCCTGACAAGGATGTCCCCAGAGCTGTGGTAGGCCAGGAGTACCTGGTTTGCTGAGAAGTCCCTTATCAGCCCTCCTTGGGCCAGAAGAAGGCAGCATTGTAGGATAGGCCTCATAATGTGGATGCCTAGCCCTGAGGATTCCACAGATATACAGAGAGGGCAGGGGATTCATTGTTAATTTCTGCAAAAGATGTACAGTAACACCCCCCAGGGCAGAGAGCCATAGGCTGGGGTCCCTTTCTATTTATTTGTTTGCTGGGACTCTGGCTTACAGAGCAGGGTGGTTTGCTCCTGTAGTAGCTATGTCACTGAAGTCTCTCCTGTGTGTGTTAACTGACTGGGGCGAGGCCAGATTGACAGATGGCAATGTTGCCTTACACATTACTACAGAAAGAACCAAAGATGCTATCAGCACGGTGGGCGTTAGATGGAATCAGGGAACATGCTGAGTCATGCAGAGGCCAAGGTGGCCGTCAGCCCAGAGCATGCTTCAGAGGCACACAGCTGCTGCTCAGTGGGTAGTGCTCTGTCAGTGTCTGTTCCTGCAGTCCCATGATACTTGGCCAACCAGATGGTCAGTATCTGTCACGGGCAAAGGAGAAGTCTGGGGAAAAGCAGAAGCTCGGGTAAAGGACACGGAAGAGGAACGTTCCCAGGCCTCGGGCTGCTCCTAGGTAATGTGGCTGTAGAAGCCTCGCTTGCCCTGAGAGCGCAGGTAGTGGAGACTCTTGTCCAGGCACTTGTATTTTGACTGCTGAACTGGAAGCTGGCTTTAGCGAGGCAGAACTTGGTTAGTCTTGGGTATAGGGTGTGTGGTGGGAAAAGTAATCTGGATATTTTGAGAATGTAACACCACACACGATTGAGACCATCCTTTTGTCACCTTGTATGACTGGAGGCTTCATTCAATAAAGTGAGACCTGAAAGTTCTCCTAAGTAACTTTAACTGTCTAAGATAATGGATTTTTTTTTTTTTTTTAAATACAGGGTGGCTTCAAACTCTGATCCGTCCTCTGCTGCCCAGGCACACACACACAGGAGGGCGCTCCATGCCCAATACCCTGACATAAGGATTTACAGCAAAGCCACTCAGCCTCGTGTGTCCACGCCAGCTCCACTGCTCGCTCTCTGCACAACAGGGCTGTCCTGCGTGTCTGACAGTTATCTGCATGCAAAATCTCAACACTCAACCACCTGACCTGTCTCCAAAGAGTTAAACAGGCTTCAGTACCTCCTACGAGCACTGCTGGTCCAAAGAAGGGAGGACTGCACACAGGCAGCTCTCTCTGATTCTCTGCAGGCTCTCCTTGCCCTTCTCATAGCACACACACACACACACACACACACACACACACACACACACACACACACACAAAACCTCTACAGGTTCCTCTTCTTCTCACTTCTCATTTCCCCAAATCAGCAGTTTGGAAATGCTTGGAAGTTACTTTGGCATGTCATGGAAAGATATGTGTGCTTCTGAACAAAAATCCACAAGTGGCTCATGAGGCCTGGGAGAGGCTCTCAGAGAGGCTCCCGTGGGCGCTACACTTTGTGCTTCCTTGCAAACGCCAAGCTAATGCCTGAGGCATTAAAATCACTGGCTCTTGTGCATCTCTAGTTTTGACTTATTTTTTTAAGGATGATTAATATTTCATCATAAAAGTATTGATTTCCTTTAACTAAGAGACTTCAAGTTTGTTGCATCCTTAAGCATGATTTTATTATGTCTCGGGCCAAATGTTTTCTTTTCTCCTCCCCCCCAGAAGGATGCTTTTGCCTTTGATATAACATGTCAAGAAGAAAAGGGAAATTGATTCACCGAATTCTGCATTACATGCAACTTTGAAGGCAGATATTCAGTTCATGAACTTGAAGAGATAGTTCTTAAGGTAAGTCTACTTGTTCCCTGTAAGGCTTCCTCATTAGTCAGGCCACTGAAGGCTAACACAAATGAGACACAGGCAGCCCCACGAGGAGGATGTGAGGGACTCAGGCAGCCTGGACATAAACCCCCGAATACATGGGCCGTGCACCACAGCCCCCAGCCCCATGTCATTATCTCCTCCTCTCATGAAAAGCAACAGAAATCTTTCTGGCTGGAGTGCCTCAAAGCTACTGTTCCCTGTTCACATAAGCAGGTGGCAGGGGCCGGCGGCGGAACTGGGTAGTGCTCAGTTTTACAGAAGCCATCCAGGAAGCAGGCAGAGGGCAGTAACTGGCAAAAGAGCTAGCGCTCTGCACTGTTTAAATATTGAACATCCTTTCTCCTTCCTCCACATTCATTATTAACCGGGACCTGCATAGCTGGGTGCACTGACTTCATTTCTTCCCAAGAATCCAAGATGCAGTGGCCAATGCCCAGGGACTGGGGAGGGGTAAATGGAGATTTGGGGTTATTTCTTTCATTCCTTTCTCTAGAAATCCTTTCCAGTACTCCCCATATTTTTAGAGGCTTAGATTCTGTCTTCTGACCTCAGTACCTGAACACAGGTGATTAGCAGTCTACATATTTACAGGCTGGGGTTTTCCCCTTCCCTACAAGGAGCAGTGGCAGAGGGAGGCCATGGGGAAGATGCTGCCATCAGCAGAGCAACATGGTCTCAGAAGGGTCATGGTGACAGTAGAGATCACCAGCCCTGGCCAAGTGAAAGTCATGTCAGAATGTCACATTGAAAACGAGCTTTTTGTTGGAAAGAAAGGATCCTGGAGACACTAGTTGCCTTTGGCTCAGTTATTAGACAACTGGGAAGGAGACGACAGATGTCAGGGGCCAAGGGCGGCCATCAGGGACATCCAGGAATCATTTGGACCACTCTTTTTGAAGATGCAACTGTGAGAACAGAAACATCTTTCTACAGAACAAGGGAGCACCTTTCCCGGGCACCTTTCCTTTGCACCTTTCCTTAGCAAGGCCCCTCCTGGACCTCTTGGGCTTTTATCTATTCAAGAGTTTGGTCCAGATGACCAGGTGATGCTATCACTGCAGTGCATCTGAGGTTGGTATTTGCCCTGCCTAGGGGCTCAATTTGTCCATCCCTGCATCCTGTCCTGGACTTTTCTGTGACCCTCCCTGTGCTAAGTGTCTGTAGGCCAATACTGATTTCTAGGCTAAGTTCAAACACCTCACCAGGGTTTTTGTTTTCAGTTGTACAACCCCCCCCCTTGGTTCTCTGACAGGCTTCTTTAAGGCCCCATTTCTGAAGTCCTCCTTGATTAAGCATCCCAGGTTCCTTTCCAATTCCAGCTCCTAGAACACAGCCTACAAGTTCCTATTCTAAGAAGCTCTTCAGAACATGAGGGGCTCTGGAGAGTCCCCGCCGGCTTCAAAGTGCCTGGAAGCTTGATCTCTAGCTGCTTTTCTCTGACATGAGTTTCTTCAGCCTTGACTAAATCAGAAAATGCTTTCTCCTGGCCCTGGCACACTGCCCTGTGAATGAGATTGCATGGATGGATTTAATGTCTGGTGTCCAAAGGCCTCCTGTATTTCTGAGATTTCTATTTGTCTCTATGGTTTCAAGAGAACATGCCCTGCACAGACACTTTGATCTATGGCTTCTATTTTGCTATTAACCCGTGGACTCTCTTTCTTGGCAGGGAGGACAAGGAAAATAAAAATATGACAGAAAGAAGGATCTCCAGGGCCCAAGCTGTCAAATGTGCACAAGCTGGTGAAGGACCTTGTCTTCAAGCTGGTGAAGGTGTCTGCAGCCTCTGAAGAGCTGCAGAGAACCCAGGCCCAGGGTGGGCACAGCCACTTAACCCTAAGGGATGGCTTCCGGTGGGGCATCTAAAGGCATGAATCATTATGATGTGATTTTTTGAGGAGCAGCCCTGGTACCTCACCCTGGTACCAGTGAGGAAACTCAGTATACTTTGGCTGACCCAGACAAGCCTCTGAGACCTCAGAGTGGGATCTAGTTTACAAACAGGGTCACTCTGCAGATGGAGTTGGCTAAGATGAAATCATTAGGATGGGTCTGGATCCAGTATAATTGTCTTATAAAAAGTAGAGGTCTGACAGGGCAGTGGTGGCGCACACTTTTAATCCTAGCACTCATGAGGCAGAGGCAGCAGGATCGCTGAGTTTGAGGCCAGCCTGGCTTACAGAGCGAGTTCCGGGACAGATAGGGCTACACAGAGAAACCCTGTCTCAACCTGCTCCACACCCCTACCCTCCAAAAAGAAAGAAAAAAAAAAGAAGAAAAGAAAAACAGAGAGTTGGACAGTGATAGTCAGTCACTATTATGGCTTTAATCTGAAATGTCCCCTATGAACTTCTGTATAGTTGGCATAGTCCCAAAAACATTGTGCAGATGTGGGCTTTGGAAGTGACTAGACTGAGAACTTTGACTTTTCAAAAGATGAGACCATTGATGAATTCACGATGGATGGCTTTAGCAGGGACTGGATAAAAACTAATAGGGAAGACTAGCTTAAGGAAGTAGGCCATTGTGGGCATGACCCAGTAGCTCTTTTTTTTTTTTTTTTTTTAAAGATTTATTTCTTTAAAATAAATTTAGTTCATTGCAGCTGTCTCCAGACACACCAGAAGAGGGCATCAGATTTCATTACGGATGGTTGTAAGCCGCCATGTGGTTGCTGGGATTTGAATTCAGGACCTTCGGAAGAGCAGTCTTAACCGCTGAGCCAACTCTCCAGCCTGACCCAGTAGCTCTTTGTCCCTTGTCTCTGCCTTGCTCTCTCTACAGCTGCCATGAGGGGAGTAATTGTCTTCTGCCATGCCCTTCCGCCATGATGGTCTTGCCTTACTACTGTCCTGCAATGGACAAGGTGGCTATGGAAGGAGACCCCTGATCTGGGGCCATGACAGAGCTTTCCTTCTTAATGTGATTCTGTCTACCATGCTGTCATAGCAGTGAAAAGCTGTGTCACCAGCAGACAGGGAGAGAATGTCATATGCTGCATAGGATGCCAGGTGACACCAAGGACCATCTGCAATCTTTAGAAGTCAAGGAGAAGCCTGTAGCATGTTTCTCTTCCAACCCTCACAAGGAGCCAATCCTACCCCCCTTCGGATCTCAGGCTTTGGGCCTTTAGAACTGAGACATCAAGCATCTGTTGTTGAAGCCACCCAGTTCATAACATTTTGTTACAGATGCCTCAGGAAACAGACACCAGGCTGTGTAGCTGTTAGAGGTGAAGAAGGAGAGGGCTTTATAACAAGAGCCACAGCACTGTTAAAGCAAGGGCTTCTGCAGGAGTGGTGGCCTCTGTGAGTTCCAGGCTAGCCTGGTCTAATCTACACAGAGAGTTCTAGGCTACACGGCAAGAATCTGGAGAGTCCACATACACAGCACTGTGCTCAATAGAACTCACTGCAGCCCTGGGCAGTGAAAGCCAGGGGCCTCTGGACACTTGGATAAAAGATTCAAGCATCCACTGTGGAAAACTATGCAGCCACAGAAAGGAATGTACAATATGTAAATAACAACCCAGGTTTCTAACTCATGGCAGGGCCTGAGAAAGCAAGCTGTAAAAAGTGCTACAGAAGTGTGAGCACATAAACTTATGAGGTAGCGCAGGAGCGCTGCACAGGTGTGGCCCACAGCACCTTATCTTCCGTCTCTGTGGCCACGTGAGTCTGGAAGTCATCATCTTTGGGTATTAAAAAGCCAAGCAGTGTATACACACAAATTATGTCTTGCCCACAGCTGGGTGTTGGTCAGCTGAAAGCAAACATTAATTTCCCATAGGAAAGAAGCATGTGTACTCACATCAACTCTACTGCCAGTCAGCTCAGAAACAGCTCAGGGCTGCTTTCGCTACCAAATGAGTTAGAAAAAATATTTTGGTTTTCAGAGCTATTTAGATTTCAGAACTGTGGAGAAAGACTTATGGCCCTGGGTTGTGGTGCTCATACTCAATGCAGCCGCACAGAGAAGGGTCTGGAGAGGGGTCAGTGAAACCAGGAAAGAAGGTGCTGATGGAGAGGAACTGGGAGAATGGTCAGAGAAGCCTGCAGTGTGTTTTGTATTAATCTGTGAGTATTAGTGAATAGAATTAGAATGTGTGTTTGTGTGTTGTATGTATGTATGTATGTATGTATGCATGCATGCCAGAGGGTGATTTTCATTCTTTATCTTATTTTTGTTGTTGTTTTTTTTGCTTATTTGTTTGTCTAGCTTTTTAAGATAGGGTTTCTCTGTGTGTCCCTGGTTGTCCTAGAAGACCAGGCTGGCCCTGAACTCAAAGGTCCACATGCTTCTGCCTCCTGAGGGCTGGGACTAAGACCTGCACCACCACTGCCTGGCTCTTGCCTTGTTTTTTGAGACAGGATTTCTTACTGAACCAGGCAGTCATGGATTGGCTAGGTGGCTGGCCAGTGAACTCTAGTGAGCCTCTTGTCCATGCACACCTCCTGCTCTCTTCAACGCTAAGGTTTGTGTGCAAAGATATGTGTGAAACTGGGCAGCTTTTTACCCAGGTGCTGGGGTCTGGACTCAGGGCCTCAGGGCACACAGCAAGCTTTTTACCCAGCAGGCCGTCTCGCCAGACTGGTCACTGTGTTAATATTTTTAAGAGCCCCTCGGGCAACCTACACATAGAGACACAGACACACTCAGACACAGACAGACAGACAGACAGACGGGGGAAGGGGGAGAGAAGGAGAATATTAAAGAGAAAATTGAAGCCTAGAGAAGGCAGGGCTGGGAAGTGGCCTGCCACGTCTGCAGCTCTCTTGTAATGAGCGCTGGGTGCTTGGGAGTGAGCTGCCTGTGGCTACAGTTTCATAGGTAATTTCCTGTGTTCACTTACTAAAGCTCTTCATGTCAGCAGGGCTTGGTAACCTCTGTGGGGCAAGCTGCCTCCCTACCTGCAGCCCTGGCAGCTCCCACTGGCAGCTGCCCCGCCCCCATGGCTATGAAATATATCCCCTTCCCTGACAGCTAACGTGCCCTGCTCTGATTCATCATCTCCCTCACTCTCTCTGTCCTTTATTTTTCTGCCCTCTCTGGCCTTTGATTGCTTTTCGGGAGTTTATCATATTGAACTTTTACCCCTTTCCAGGAAACCCTATTATTTTTTCTTCCCTTTCTCAATTAATAAATAATCGCCAAAGCACTTCTTTGGACAGAAGCACATCCTGCCTCCTGCAAGCAGCAGCGGCTCCTTCTGGAACTCTGGGGCCTGTGTGCAGGGCGCACTGCCTGTCAGACATGCAGAGCACAGAGGCCATTGCTAGTGACACTGGGGTGGCTGCCAGCTCTTTGCTCATCATCCAAGTTGCTCCGTGTCCTGGGAGGCAAAGTGTTCTCATGGCCACCCTCAGGGAGGGGTCAGCACTGCAGGGACGTCCGAGTGGTGATTTTAAGGCCTGGATATCAAGTATCTCTCACAGACTGGTATATGGACGGCTTGGTCTGCAGTGCAGCAATGGTCAAAGGCAGACCTCCTTAGGGGAAAGACAATGGGGTTCTCACTCCATACTGGATTAATCCGCTACTGATCTGTCAACTAACTGGGCTACAGTGGGCGAGGAGGGGGCGGAGGAGAGAGATGTGCTTTTGAAGGGTAGAGACCATCTCTGTTACTCTTCCCCAGCTCTCATGACCTCCAGGTGAAGAGCTTTGCTGTCTAAATCCAGAACACTGTCACGACAAGGACAAGCAGACACGGGGTCTAAGCTGATCACTGATGCTGACACAGTGCTGACACTGTGCTGGATCCTTGAGGCGTAGTGTTCCTGTGACCATTCATCTTGACTGGGATGAGAAGTCCCTAAGAGATTAGTAAGATATACTCTGGGTGTTTCTGTGATGACATTTATGAGACAATTAGGTAATAGGGCATTCATTCTCCCATAGGCTGGGAGGCAGGGGAGAGCCACAGAACAGGTACCCCCTCTTTGTCAGTTTATATCTGTGTACTTGTGTGTGTGAATATGTGTATACATACCAATGTGCCTCAGCAGGAGGGAGGGGTCAGTATTCTACCTCCACTCAGATCATCAGTCTTATATCTGTGTACTTGTGTGTGTGAGTGTGTGTACGCACACAGACGTGCCTCAGCAGGAGGGAGGGGTCCGTATCTTACCTCCACTCAGATCGTCAGTCTTATATCTGTGTACTTGTGTGTGTGAGTGTGTGTACGCACACAGACGTGCCTCAGCAGGAGGAGGGGTCCGTATCCTACCTCCACTCAGATCGTCAGTCTTGGTGGCAGGCGCTTACTGACTAAGTGACCTTGCTGGCCCACACGTGCTCCCTCTCTGTTTCCAAGATGCAGTGTGGTGAGCTGTCTTTCTCCCACGATGGGCGAACCCCCTGAGAGCACTAGAGAAATATAGCCTGCCCTGTGAAGCTATTCACGTCACACTTCACTGTGCAGATGAACATGAATGCATGCAGGCAGCTGGATGCAGGAACCTCTCAGAAAACAGTCACTGGAGCATGGTACGGTACCCCGCAGGTAGAGCCTTGACTCTACCACCCCCAGCCCTAACTACTCCATGGTAGTTAAAAGCCACTGGTATGAAATGGACAGAGCTGCTGACATGCTGTCTCTCAGCACCTGAAGTTGCTTCCAGAGCAGGGATCAGGTACCACAGCTGCTGTCTTCTGTCCTACACCCACAGCACGAGCTTTGGACATGCATCTGAAGTCTCACTGAAGCTCACAGAAGTGGAGCTAACCCCATTCCCAGAAGCCATACTTCTGAGGTTAGACCACAACCAACCAACTTCTGGAAAGGTATGAAATACAAGCTTACCATGACTTACAGGAACAAAAAGGGAACAGGAGGCCCTTTTACCAGTAAGAACAGAAGATTTTTCCTCAGAGTCAAAAAGAAATGGGAAAAAGGCAAATTTAGAAGAGGAAGAGTGCCAGGTGAGTCTGGATTGCATCAGGGTTTCCAGATTGTTCTGGAATGTGCAGTGGGTTCCAAGTTTTTTTTTTTCATATTTGGATGTCTTTAAGGAAAATATAGCCTAAATGGGACACAGATGAGGTAATCTATTCCTTGTGTGCTGCCTGGTGATGGCTTTGTGACAGCCCAGCTAGTTGTAATGGTGGTTTTAACACAATGTTTTTCAGAGAAAGGGGTGTGCTATATAATAACCCAGGCTAGCTTTAAGTTCTTGGCAATTCTACATTCCCTCCTGAGTTCTGGAATAACCAGAGCATGCCACTATATCCATCTGATACAATGTTCCCCATTGCATCTAACTGATACAATGTTCTTCACTACATCTAACTGATACAATGTTCTTTACTACACTTAACTGATACAATGTTCCTTCCCCATTGCATCTAACTGATACAATGTTCTCCACTATATCTGACTGATGATCCTGCCTAAGGCCTCAAGCCAAAGATTGTCCTACAGGCTGGAACCCCCACATCCCCAAAACAGGTTGGCGTTGAACTCAGAGATCAGCATGCCTCTGCCTCCCAAGTGCTGGAAATAATGGTGTGTGCTGCCACACTGGCTTGGCTCTATGCTTCTTAAGGAGCTGTCCCTGGCTACCTGGGCCCTGATATGGCAGGCTGGGACAGAGGGGCAGGTGTGGGAGCCAAGTGGACCTGGCCCCATCCAGGCTTCCTGATGCAGGTTGCACATGCTATTCTCCATCCACTGCTCTGTTGAATCTGCCTCCCCACCTACTCAGGGAGCTCATTAGTCAGGGCATCCTTAAGAGGCTAATTAGTTACAGGTATGACAATTCGAATGAAGCTTATGGCAAACTTTATGTGGCAGAGCCATCAAGCCAAATCCAGCACATGACACCTACAGATCCTTAGCGAATGCTTGCTGAAGAGGGAATGGTTGTAAATACAAACTCCACTCATTTCAAAGAAGCCCCCATCCCCCCTGAAAGCCTTGACTACACTGTTCAGTCCTCGAACTTTCTGGATTTATCACTGTAGGTTGGAGCCTTTTCAGTAATATTATCTAGAGAACTCTGGATGAGAGCCATCCTGGTTGCAGAAAAAGTAGGAGAGAAAGCTGTTTACATGTCACATCTACCAGGCAAACTTCTCTGGCCCAGGAGGCAGATGTGAGGACTTAGTAGGCAAGGGCAAGCTATAGCCTCTCCAGGGCATAGCCCAAACTTCCTCTGGTCTGTCCCTGGAATATCTCCCTAAACACCAAAGGTTGTGGACCTGATGAACTAGGCAGGTTTTCAGCCATAGCACATACTGCTATGTGGCTTTCGGTGAGGTGCTCCATGTCTCTGGCCTTGGTCTCCCCACCTACTCAAAGAGGAGGGCAATAGCAACTCTCTCCCAGGGTCACTGTTAAGGGTGGTGAGATACTCAACTTGCTGCTAGTAATGCCAGTAGGCTCATATTACCCTCTAACCAGTGGGACCAAACTCTTTAGATGTTTCTACCTTCGAGTAGCTGGCAGGGAGCAGAATGTCGAGCAAAGAATGACCTCTTTCTGGTGGTGTGACTGAGACTTCACCTCTCTCAAGATTCACTGCTCATGGGAAATGCAAATCAAAACAACACTGAGATTCCACTTCACACCGGTCAGAATGGCTAAGATGAAAAACTCAGGGGACAACAGATGCTGGAGAGGATGTGGGGAAAGAGGAACACGTTTCCATTGTTGGTGGGACTGCAAGTTGGTAAAACCACTCTGGAATCAGTTTGGTGGTTCCAGAGAAATGAGGACCCAGCTATACCACTCCTGGGCATATACCCAGAATATGCTCCAACATGCAATAAGGTCATATGCTCCACTATGTTCATAGCAGCCTTATTTATAATAGCCAGAAGCTGGAAAGAACCCAAATGTCCTTCAACAGAGGGATGGATACAGAAATTGTGGTGTATATACACAATAGAGTACTATTCAGCTCATTAAAAACAATGAATTCATGAAATTCTTAGGCAAATGGGTGGAACTAGAAAGTGTCATCCTGAGTGAGGTAATCCAATCACAAAAGAACACACATGGTATGCACTCATTGATAAGTGAA
This sequence comes from Apodemus sylvaticus, assembly GCF_947179515.1. Taxonomy (NCBI): domain Eukaryota; kingdom Metazoa; phylum Chordata; class Mammalia; order Rodentia; family Muridae; genus Apodemus; species Apodemus sylvaticus. The sequence goes on along the minus strand of NC_067481.1, from coordinate 105,409,394 downwards.
TGTTAGCCCAAAAGCTCAAAATAAACAAGTTACAATTCACAGACCACAGGAAGCTCAAAAAGGAGGAGGACTTATGTGAGGGTGCTTTGGTTCCTCTGAGAAAGGGAACAAAATACTCACAGGAGCCATAAAGGAGACAGCGTGTGGAGCAGAGACTGAAGGAAAGGCCACCCAGAGACTGCCCTACCTGGGATCCATACTAGAAACAGTCACCAAAATCAGACACCATTATGGTCGACAAGAAGTGCATACCAAAAGGAGCATGTCATGGTTGTCTCTGGAGGGGCTCTGTCAGAGCCTTACACATACAGAGGCAGATGCTAGCAGCCAACCATTGGACTGGGTGTGGGATCCCCAATGGAGGAGTTGGAGGGTGGTCTGGAGGAGCTGAAGGGGTTTACAGCCCCATGGGAAGAACAACAATGTCGACCACCTAGACACCCCAGGACTCCAGGGACTAAACCATCAACCAAGGAGTACACAAGGTTCCAGCCAAAAATGTAGCAGAGGAATGCCTTGTCAGGCATCAGTGGGAGGAGTGGTCCTTGCTCAGGTGAAGGCTCAATAGAGGCCCCAACAAAGGGAAATGGAGGTGGGGGGAGATAGGAGTGGGTTGGGAAGAGGGGTGTATACTTGGAGGCAGGGGGTGGGAGGAAGGTTGGAGGGTTTCAGGGAGGGGGAAAACCAGGAAAGTTTTAGCATTTGAAATGTTAATGAAGATAATATTCAATAAAAAAGAGAAAGAAATACAGGAGAATATGGGTCAACAGATAGAAGCACTTAAAGAGGAAACACAAAAATCCCTTAAAAAAAAAAAAAGATTCTCTGCTCATTAGTGCTGGGAGCTGCAGTGAAGGCGCTGCATGGGTCAGGCCCAGCAGTGGTCCCGGGTCAGGGCTATCAAGCCAGGAGGCTTCTTACCCTTACCTAACTGCCCAGATTCTGGGAGACCGCAGTTTCGTGTGTTGTCTCCATTCCCTATACCTCTAGCAGGAGTAAGGAGCTTAGACAACGAAGAATCACGTCCACTTGCTCCTGTTTAAACTGGCCCGAGGCTGCCATCTCCCATTCTGTCTGTGCTCCAGTATATGGGTCCTTGGTGTCCAGTAGCTCAGGCATGACAGCTGCCCTTTCCTATGCTGGCCTCCCCATGGGGCCACCTCAGCATGATGTATTTAGATAGGCTTCAGGAGGTCTTGGTGCACATGTGCTACATGAAAAGCTAACCCTCATGTGTCATGGTATGGCTGGCAGAGCCAGAGGACCCTGTGAGCATCTTCTGAAGGAGGCAGGCATAGAGCCGGGTGCTCTGGTTACCACTGAGCTCCTGGCCCTGGGTACCACCCTTTTGCCTGAGCTGGCTCTCTCCTCATTATGACTCTAGGACAGTGGTTCTGTGGAGCGCTGGCATAGCTGCATTTTCATTCCAGAAGAGGACACTACGGCTCAGGGCTCTACAGAACTGCACACACTACCTGTGGGCAGGTGTGGAGTGAAATCTGGGACCTAACTCTGGGGAGTGGGTCTCATCTTTCTGACAGGGCTTCCTTGGTAGGGACGGGGACTGTGGGCACTTGTGCAGAACAGGCACTGAAGTGGTGGTAGCCTTCACACTACTGACCCCAGCACTTCCAGTGGGCGCTTTCTGCTGGCCAGCTCAAAGGCCTCTTTGAGAGGGGGGACCATAAGCAGTCAGTCCATCAAGCTAGGCATTGTTCTGACTTGATGTGCATTCCTTCGGGCTTCTGGCTTGGAACTGAGGGGAAGGGGAGCAAACATATTTATTCTCATGAGGTTCAAGGTTGTTTATGGAAGACTCACTCCATGAACAACAACTCTTCCTGCTGCTTGGCTAAATCCCCAGAGTTTATGAGGACACTGCCAATCCAAGAGGCTGAAGTGTATGTGGAACCTGGCATGTGAGGCCTAAATTGCTACCTGTAAGGTCACCAATCCGAGAAAGCCACAACAAAAGGATCCTTTACCTCAGAAGCTCTGCACCACCTTCTTCTAGCTGACTTAGCAGGAAAGAGAGCAAAGAGCAGAAGGTAAGCTGGTTCCCAGGAAGCCGGCAGACCAGAAGCAGCAGGCCTGCTCTGAGCCTCTGCTGCTGCTTTCTGAGTCGTGCTAGACCAGCTGCACATGAGTGAGCGATTAATGAAGTTATATGTTTTACTATGTTTCTAGCTGTTGTGATAAAATACCCTGACAAAGGCAACTGAAAAAAGAAAGGGCATACTCTGGCTCAGTTTCAAGTCCACCACGGCATGGGAATCATGATGGAGAGAGAGTAAGGAAGGACGATTCAGTCAGGGAGCAAAGAAAGAGGAATGCTGGACCTCAGCTGGCTTTCTCCTTTCTTCAGTCGAGGATCCCAGTCCATGGAATTAAGGTGGTTTTTGGCTAGTCCCCACCACAGATCGGCTTTTCTCCTTATTTTATAGAGGTAGCCTATATAAAATGTCTAGCACAGATTGGTCCATCTCCCCACTGCCAGACTTGCAGATGTGACCACCATGCCTGGTCCATCTCCCAGCTGCCAGACTTGCATATATGACCACCATGCCTGACTTGTACTTTATCTTCATTGCTCCTGCTTTTATCACTGGGTTCAATCCCTACCTCTATAAAACAAAACCCAAACAAACCTTATACACACACACACACACACACACACACACACACACACACACACACATCCTGTGTGTGTTTTTGAAGAAAAGCACATTTATACAAATGGAAGCAGTTGTATTTTGGTGTAATGATAAAGTGTACTTTTATCACTCCTAAAGCGAACTGTGAACAGGGGCTTTTTGGGTCCCGAGCTCCCAGCAGCGCTCACAGAGACTGTGAAGCAATGTTGGTGCCAGCTGATGAGTTTGGGGATGTTTCTCACTCTGAGTTGAAGAAGGCATTTTAAGTGTGAAGAAAAGCTGTGAAACAGCTATTCTTGTCATAATTGGATAATACTGACTTTCAATCTTTTGAGGATTTGAGTTGTTAAAAAAAATCCTAGTGGCTGGGACTATAACTCAGTGGTAGAGCAGTTGTCTGTAACACTCAAGGTGATGGATTCAATCCCTACCTCTATAAAACAAAACCCAAACAAACATTAAACACACACACACACACACACACACACACACAAACATCCTGTGTGTGTTTTTAAAGAAAAGCACATTTATACAAATGGAAGCAGTTGTATTTCAGTAAGATGCTGGCTACAGAGAAAAAGAACCAGGGGTGCTGAGCATGGTGAAGCCTGCCTGTAATCCCTGATACTCTGGAGGCTGAGGCAAGAGGATTCCAAGTTTGAGGCCAGTGTGGCCAATTTCTCAAAACCCTGCCTTAGAGTGAAAGACTTTAAACTGGGGTTAGGGGTTGCAGTTCAGGGCTGAGCATCATAATAGCTTCTGGGCTCCATCACAATATAGAAGGGGGAAAAATCCCAATAAGCTGCAAATCTTGGCAGAAAGACCAGAGAAAAACTAATTTCAAGCCTCCTTCTGGATGGGCAAGCCCAGCTGTGGCCAGGCCAGTCTCTGGGGCTGCTCAGCCTCTGAGGCTCCCAGAGGCCCTGACTGCCACAAGAAAGAAGCACTCTGAGTCAAGATTCTGGCCTCAGCAAGCTTGGGCTGGCTAGCTGGCTAACTGCACATGGGCACTCAGAAGCAGGAACGGAGGCTCTCTGGTATTTTGTTCAAGCTGTGGCTTCTCTCTAGTCATCATCACAGACTTCACTGGACTCTCAATCTTGCTGGGTGCATCACCCAGTTATTCCTGGGTCTACTTCAGAGTCACTGCCCCTAGGCAAAGCTTTGTGCAGAGTCTTCAGAGGTGCCTATTATCTGTTAAAAGGCAAAAAGCTGGTACAACCTAGGAATCTACCCATAGGGCACTGATGATGGGCTGTGAATGCCTAGATAGGGAGCTCTTGTGGACTGATGTAAAGAAAACCTCTAAGCTATATGGTTGAGAGGGCACTTAGGTTTCTTTACAAAGCAACATAATCCTATATTGTCAGCGTTCTGTGAGCCCAAGGCCAACCTTGGTTACCAAGAAGCTGTTTTTAAAAATCAAAGTTATCCTAGAGTGCAGGTGCATGGATAGCTCAGGGAAGCTGTAGGAGGAATATCACATACCAAGGCAGGAAAGGCTCCCACAGAGGCTTTTCAGCATCACTACGGTGTTCATGGGCCCTTATTATCCAGGTATGAGCAAGCCACAATGGGGCCAAGCGTGTGCTTCTTCCTAACCGCCTTCCTCCACGCTTCCCAGCTGCTGTCCCGCACTCTGTGCTGCCCTGGACCCTTTCACAGCCTTAGGAGCTCCAGGATCACTCTGACCCTTCAGCAGCCCCCAAACCCTTGCCATCTGGCCCTACCTGGCTCTCAACCAGTCTTTTCTTTGCACCTTCTCGGCGGGCACCATCTTGTGCCAGATGAGGTCCTGGCAGAGCATTCCTGTGGCGGGGTCAGCCTCCCTGATCTGATCTGTGTCTTTAGGCCCAGCCCAGTATTCAGTAAACACTGACTTAGAGGCTTGGCTCTTCCCTTCTGAACCCCAGACAGTAAGTAAATTCACTACAGGTCTTCTTTAGAATTTAAAACATTCCTTTAAAACCTGCTAGTCTCCACCTCTGGCAGGCTAAGACAGAAAGGGCCATGTATATGTCAGAGTCAAGGTCTTCTGATTCCCTCCCCCTACGCCTGACCTTTGGCACTGTTATTGCCACATCTGTGTGCTATTTTTTTCTTACTCTTAATGAGTTCCTGTGAATTACCTAACTTTCCTCCCAGCTGTCTGAACCTCAGCAATACTACTTACTCAGCGATTCACTCTCTAAGATCGCAAAGGTAGGACAGTGGCTAATTCTTGGGAAATTGTAAAGTGGTTTCTCCTGTTTCAGAAGGCAACCTTAAACTAGTCAGAAAACATCTGAAGCAAAATACTGAATTCTGGTGGACCTTCATCTATTCACACAGAAAAGCTGGGGCCAGGACAGTCTACTTCGGCAAACACACTTTTATTTTTTTGTCTCTGTTATCAATTATCTGCTAGTGATAATCAGCAGTTGATAAAATGACTCAGAAATAAAAGTAAACATGAAAAGAAAGAGAATTAATCATTTTCTCAGAGATAAGATAGCTCGATTAGCAAAGAATCTGAGTTTAATCCCGAGGACCAACATTTTAAAAAACTGGGTGTGGCAGCAGACACTGTAATCCCAGAGTCTGGGAGAATGGCAGATCCTTGAAGCTTATTGGCCACTGGCCTAGCCTAATTAGCAAATTAAGTCCTGGTGAGAGAGTCTTTCTCAAAACAACCAGGTGGATGGTTTCAGAGGAATGACATTCAAGGCTGACCTCTGACCTCTACACTGTTATCACTACATGCACATACTCATGAGATGGCTTATCTTGGCTGTCTACTTAACAAACCCGGGAAGGGAAGAGGGAACCTCAGTTGAGGAATTGCTTCTATTAGATTGGTCTGTGGGCATTTTCTCTATTGCTAAGGGCGGAGGGCCCATTGTGGTTGGTACCATCCCCAGGTCTAGCAGAGGTGACTGAAAGCAAGGCAGTAAGCAAGGGGTCCATCCTCTGTGATCTCCGTCTCACTTCTGCTCCAGGACCGTAACTTGGCTTCCTCTGATGATGGACTGTAAGATGAAATAAACCATTTCATTCCTAAGCTGCTTTTTGGTTTGGTGTTTATCAGAGCCATAGAACAAAGTATAACACTCCCTGCTTCATACGTGAACACACACGTTTCTTCACGGTCTCTTCCTTCTGATGCAGACCTGTCTCCACACAAGCCATCTCCTCTCCTGCTCTTGGTTCACTAGGACGGGAGTGGGTGGAATGCAGCCACAGATAGCTCAGGGGACCTGGAGCACAACACCTGGCTCCTTGGTGTTCTGTCACCTAACGTCCTCAGAACTGAAGACAAAGCACTTTGTGGGGGTGGGAAGCAGACAGCCCCAGTTCAAATCCCAGGATGGCCACCCAGCAGGTGGGTAACCTTGGGCACAGTGTCCCTCTTCCCCACTGCAAAGTTCCCACTGGTAGACTTTAATGATTCCTAGAGCTTGTGAGTGGCCTTAGATGGTGACTCCCTGCTCCTCTCTGGCCTCCTCTGCAAGCCATGGGCTCTTAGGCAGACCTTTTCTGGGTCAGGGTATAGAATTTCACCCACTCTGATATGCCCTACAGTTGAACCCTCCTGTTGGGCTCTGGGATCACACTTGGGTCCCTGTGCTTTTGTGTGTCAAGCACTTTTCTCATTGAGTTGTCTCATGAGTAGAGGAAGAGGCCACAAAAGAGGGTCTGGGATGATGGAGTTCACTCATCATATGTGTCACCCTTGCTAGGAAGGTAGCTGCATTTGGGCAGGTGGATGGATGGATGGATATACACACAAGAACCTACAGAGGTAGGTGACATCTGCCTTTCATGGCTTTAGTTTTTTAATGACTTGGTAGCTCTGGTTGTCCTGGAACTCAGTGACTCACTTGCCCCTCCTGAGACTAAAGTCATGGGCCACTATATTTTTGTTTTCAATTGTGGACACACACACACACACACACACACAATTTTCTTACTAGCTATTTCTAAGTGCACAGTTCAGCAGTGTTAAGCAACTGATACCTCTAAGGCCATGTAGCAAGTGTAGAGTGAACCAGGAGGCTGGATTAGAACTCAGGCCTCTGGCTCTTGGGTTTCAGTGTACATACAGGAGTAGCAGCACCACTGCTGTGCCACAATGGGCCTGTTTGGTCTGCCCTGTCAGAGAGGCTTATTTCCTAAACCTTCCTAGGCAGAGCCTCAAATGTGAGGTACAGGGTTTTGGTCTCTTCCCACACTAATGACATAGAGAGAGTTCCAGGACACAGCCACCCCAGAGCAGTGAAGTAGGTCAAGCCCTTGAGCAATGTAGAAACATTCAATTCTTGAGAACTCAGCTCCTCCCTCCCTGGGGGCTGCTCTGCTGGGTGGCTGGGTCCTGTCTTTATAGGACCCTATATAGAGCCAACTGCTCCTGAGTCTGCTCAGAGACTTTGGGAGCCATGTTCCACGTGGGGGGATCTTGCAGGCCCTGCTTTGATAAGGTAGCTCCTTCCTGGGATCCCAGTAGTAAGCTCTGAAGCTTTCTGTTCCTGGATGCCCTAGCAACTTGAAAAAAGGCCTGGCAAGCCGCTGACTTCTTGGTGGCAGTCAGGCCCACTTTGACTTGATCTCCTTTGTGTGTGGTGTATGCCATGTAAAATGAGGCAAGAGCAGGACACTTGTCACTGCCTATCACTTCTGTCTTATTACTTTGGGAAGGGGTTTCTTACTAAACTAGAAATTCAGCATTTTGACTAGGGGGATTGGTTAAGGAGCTCTTGGGGTTCACCACAATGCCAGGGCTGTAGTACACACAGCCGTGCATGGCTGGAGCCCTGGGCTCAGGTCCTGCTTGCAGGGCAAGTGCTCTCCCCCACTAAGCATCCCCCTGGCTCCCAGCCTAGCTCTTGAAGGTCAGTCTCCTAGAGATGAGTGTCAACGCTCAACTGCTGCTGGTTTGCTCAGGTCAATTCCAGTGATGTTTCTGTTATTCTTCATGCAGGCCAAGGACACCATTGTGCAAACGAGCTTGCCCTCTAGTCTGGTCTAGAAGTGGTCTGGGAGAGCATTTTTCTGAACAGTGTCTTTTTTCAGATACTTGATCCTTTGGAGACAGGTCTCAAAGCCCAAAGACTTGGGTCTATCTATGCAAGGGTGGGGTGTAGATTATGGGGATGGGTATAACCTGTTTAGGCCACAACCACCTGTGAGGCTGCTCTCTAAAAACAGTTTATCCTATAACCTGAGACTGGTAGCAAAACCATGTGAGCTGGCGCAGTCTCCACAAAAGGCAGCCTCGATGCAAACTGAAGCAAATAGGGTTTAGAGACTGACTCAGTGGCCCTCCCCAGATCCTGAGGATGCGTGTGCAAGGGTATGCTCCTGTGTGTATGCCTGTGGACGCTCCTCAGGCACCATCCATCCTTTTCTTCCCTTTTCCGACAGGAGCTCTTCCTGGCACCATTCTTACTGAGTAAACCAGGGTGCCTAGGCAGTGAGCCTCAAGGGTCCTCACTGCTCTTCACCAACCGAACTATCTCACCAACTTCTCCTCTGTGATTTAAATGCCTGCCCCAAGGCCTACAACTGTTCACCTGGAAGGAAGCTGGGGCAGGAAGAGAGGAAAGCAGAGGACTGTTTGAACAGCACCAGGTGTGACTCTGCTGGCACCCCAAGCTAGATCAAATGGTGCAGACCTGAGCGTTGCCTAGAGAAACAGGTCCCTTCCATGAACTTCCCATTCCAACGCAGGGCCATGGTGCAAATGGGAAAATTAACCTCAATTTCAGCTAAAGGTAAGGGTTGAAAAGACTGAGAGAAAATGGTTGGTCTGGCAGTTCTCAGAACATTAAATGACCACTTGACCACTGGTAGGCATATGCTTTGAAGTTAAAACCTACATATAAAGGTTCCTAGTTCCAACAATGTGGGGTGGGGTGGGGGTGGAGGAAGAGCAGGGATGAGTTAGCAAGATATGGTATATCCATGCAAAGAACAGAACTCAGTCTTAGAAGCAAGTTCTGCTGGGAGGAGCTTCCGCTTTGGGCTTTTCACCTGGAGTTGATGGACACCAGTCCACGGGGGTGTGCTGTGCATATCTTGCTGGCCATGGCAAATTCTGGAAGCAGCTACTACCATGAGGGGTTGGGGCACTCTTCAAGTAACTACTGCCCCACTCAGGTTACCACTGCCATCCCCTCCCTAGGAATCCACTGCCCTAGAAAACTGCCCATGGGGTGGCAAGAGTCCATCAATACAGAGCAGAAGAAAAGCAGAAGCTGGAACTTCTGAGCCAAACAGACAAAAAACAAACAAAAAACCAAATGCTTTAGAGTAGCTCACTTCTAACCCCTCCTTCAGCCTGGCTTATACTCCATCTTACCATTCCCCCAAGAAGAGTGAGGCACACTTCCATCAAATATGATCAAATTTAGAGTCACACTTGCTTGTGCATCACCTAGGATACAGACAAAAATGCTTTCCTTTTTGTGTCCCAATCAAGCAAGCCCTGTGAGTTGCCTAGACCTGCTTGAATTGGTGAGAATTCCCATAGTCAACACCTGTCATTTCAGAAGGTGACAAGGGTGACATGGAACTCAGGCCCCAGAAGGCAGCTGTGAATGCTGAAGAGCAGATACCAATGTCTCCACCTGGCTCTCCTTACTCTGGCTTCTGCAAAGCTGATGCAGGAGTGGGGGTTGGGGTTTATAGTCTGTAACCTGAAGTCATCATAACCATCTATGGGCAGGTAGGTATTCCTGCTTGGGAGACACATGCCAGTTTGGCAACTGTAGTTTGGTAGTAGTGCTGCTGAAGAGCTGGGTCCTGGTGCTCTTGTGTGCCCCAGGCAGACTAAACCCCCAGACTCCTGGGGTCCTAGACAGGATATCCTTGTCTTCTTGGCCTTCAGAAAGAAGCAAGCCCAGGCTCACTCTTCACGTGACAAACACTCAATGAAAACCACCACTGGCACTGAACCAGAGTGGTGAACAGAACAGTTCCAGACCGTGACTTTCTCCACGGGGCAAAGGAACTGGACCCCAGCACACAAATGGATAAAGAACTGGAATCCTATGGAAAAAAAATAAACCAGGGCAATATGATAGGGGAAGGGTGTGGCCCTGGTCAGCATCATGATAACAAAAGACCTTTGGGGGTTGGGCCATCCCTGGGAGGCGGGCAGCCAAGACCTAGATAAAGGAGCAGGTGTAAAGGCTGAGGCAGGGCACAGTACTGGTTCTCCAGGTATTCAGGGGAGCCTGAGAATAGTGAGACACCCCTTCTCTCTGTATTCTTCTCTCCAAGGTAATTGATGAGCTTCCAAAGGTCAAGGGAAGGCTACCCCTTAAGCAGACTAGTGCAGAAGCACAATTGTGTGCCAGGCAGTAAGATCTCAAAAATGTAAAGTCATTATTTCCTTTTTTAAAAACCAGAGTTAATTTCACAGATAGCTATGCTTTTGATGTTACATTGATATGTGGTAGATTGAGTATCAAGAGTGGAATGGAGAATCACACGTAGGATCACATGCAAGGCATAAAACTCTTCATGTGATATATGCAAAGACATCTCTCTCTATGCATATGTGTGTGTGCGTATGAAACATACATGCAAACATTTCTAGAAGAACATACAAGAAAAAAAAACGTTCACACATTTTGGAGCAAAAGGGACTTCTTTACATTCTATCAAATCTTGTTGGATTAAAACGTATATACTTATGCTATACCTGAAATAAGGAAATGAAGTCACGGGTGCAAGCACACTAAGTCAGGTGGGCGGTGTGTTGGACAGCCTGCCATGGCTTCTGCTGGTCCAACATCAGGAATCACTTTTAAGAATATTTCATAATACTTGCAATTTGAGTTCCACCCTGAACATGGAAGTGGGGTTTATTTTTTGTTTTTTGTTTTGTTTTCTGAGACAGGGTTTCTCTGTGTAGCCCTGGCTGTCCTGGAACTCACTCTGTAGACCAGGCTGGCCTCGAACTGAGAAATCTGCCTGCCTCTGCCTCCCAAGTGCTGGGATTAAAGGCGTGCGCCACCACCGCCTGGCAGAATGTGGAAGTGTTATGAGTAGAGGAGAGCCTGGCCAGTTTTCTAAATTTCATAATCAAGAGAAGAGACTCCTTCGTCCGCCAGCAGCCCTGACCCGTGGGCCGTGGAGCAGAAAGGAGGCCGTTCTTCTTAAGAAGCAGCTCTCCCAGCCCTTGAACTTTCCTCGGAGTCTCCCTTGGGGGAAGGGCTGGGTACAGTGATGCAGAAATGGGAACAGCTGCTCCTGGAGGGAAGAAGCAGAAGGCCTGTGGGCACTGGGGCATCCTCACAGCTTCCCTTGTCAGGGAACCAGGAACCACATGCACTATCTCCTAGTCATCTTAAATGAAGGAAGAAATCTCTCACCCTCAAGTCTCATCATAATTAGTCAAGTATTTCCAAGAAATTTCCAAGAAACATTTTAGTCTTGATTCTGAGAAGTTTCTTCACAAACCTAAGAGATGTCTGGAAAACCAAACCCACGTGACAGAACAAAGAAGGAAAGCCAAAACTGGGTGTTGGGTGTGTGCTGCACGTGGTCTATAAAGCCAGAGGTTCCAACAGCCTGGATTCTGATGAGAAGGCCTCCAGCAGGCTCAGCAGAAAAGCAGCCTGAGCCCCTGGCAGGAGGTCTGGCTTACCTGGCACCTTGTCCACGGATGCAAACACAGAGCGCTGCACTGTGGGGTCACTGCTGCCTCTGCGGCACTGCTCATAGAAACGGAAAGGCAGGTGCTGGGAGGAGGAGGAGCAGAGTCCAAATCCCAGGACTTCTGTTGTCGGCTGGATTGGGAGGTCCAGAAGGGCTGTAGGCAAACAGCACCAGAGTTTATTCTCAGCACACATAACGCGGACAGGAAGTTTGCTAGAGTGATAACCAGCCTTGACAGCATGACCCTTGGGGAAGCCAGTGTGAGGCGTGAGACTGGCAGGGTGCCAGAGCCCCTAAGGAGTTCAAAACACAACTACATGATGGGGGCTCGGGCCAACATGGCAGGATTCTAAGTCTGGCTCTTTGGCCAATTTGTACCTCACATCTGTAGAAAAGACTCTTCTCGCAAAGGCTTGGTTTTGTGTATACTTTCAGATTCTAGAGCAAATGAGGCCAATTCTGCCCCAAAGTTTGTGCACAGGCATACATGGACAGACAGACAAAATATACAAATGAGTGATCTGTCAGTATCTGCAGCACTCCTCCACAAAGACACCAAAATCTGTAACTAAGTCCTTTATAAAGGATAGCATTATATCTGTACATGACACATACATGTCTACTGTTAATCATCTCTAGATGACTTATATTTAGTATGATCAAAGTACTATGGAAGGAGAATTCTTCCTATATTGTTTAGGGAGTAATCACAGAGAAAAAGTCAACATAGGTTCAATAAAGATAGAGATTTTTCAGCTGGGCGGTGGTGGCGCAAGCCTTTGATCCCAGCACTTGGGAGGCAAAGGCAGGTGGATTTCTGAGTTTGGGGCCAGCCTGGTCTACAGAGTGAGTTCCAGGACAGACAGGGCTACACAGAGAAACCCTGTCTCAAAAAAACCACCCCCCCCAAAAAAAACCCAAAAAAAACCCATAGAGATTTTTCAGAGGTGTGTGTGTGTGTGTGTGTGTGTGTGTACACATGCACATATGTATATGGAGGTCAGAGGTCAATGCTGACCATCTTAAGAAGTCATAGTTTCTATACCTATTTTGTGTATGTTGTGTATCTGTGTGTATGTACATGTACTACACAGGCATCCTTGTGTGGCATGGCACATGTGTGGAGGTCAGTTCTCTGTGTCCACCAAATTGCTTCTAGGGATTGAACTCAGGTCATTAGTCTTGGTGGCAAGCACCTTCACTTCCTGAGTTATCTTGCACACCCTTCATCTTACTTTTGACACAGGGTGTCTTGTTCGACCTCAAGCTTGTCACCTGGGCTAAACTGGGTAGACAATGAGACCCCGACTCTCTGTGCAACCCCAGGGTTGCTGCCATGCCTCGCTTTTCCAAGGACACTGGGGAAGCTAAGCTTAAGCCCCGTAGCTGTGTGGCAAGCATTTTACTGACTGAGCTGCTGCCCCAGTCCTAGTTCCAATTTCTTAATATCTGAGTGGTAGAATCTCGCTCTAGATGCTTATGAGAATGTGTGTACAAGGAAGCATATGTCTGTATTTATGAGTGTGTGTTTACATGTCATAGCTGTCATCTTGCCTTGAACAACTCTTGTGATATATTAGTTCAAAGTGGCTTTTCAAAATCAATTTAAGAAATATCCAAGGCGTTCATGTGAGCAGCCACTTTACAGTGCAACCCTCAATTTTCAAATGAAGTATCTGGCCTTCATGCCAGCAGTGAGAAACTGCTTCACATTACAGGGGAAAAGTCTGGAAATAAATCTTGAAAGGAGGGGCTGAATGATTTAAGTCACTTTGCACATTACAAAATACTCCAGTAATGATTCCGCAGGCCAGGCTTCAGCTAACTGAGAAACAAGAGGCGAACAACTCTGGTGTATATCACGGAGGCACACACAGCATGTAACTGCGGAGCCAGAACTGAAGCACACTGCGAACGTATTCTTCCTTTGTTCCTTGAGAGAATGCTCCTCTTCACAGTGGGCTGGACATACCCTTGGCAGCCCCAACAGAGGGACCGTCTGGGCCTGAGCTGAAGGCACTAATAATTTCATTTATTTATTTATTTATTTATTTATTTATTTATTTATTTATTTATTCTTCATTCATTTATTCATTTGTATTTTTTGTGGGACAGGGTCTCAAGTACCCCAGGCTGGTACTGAACTTACTATATAGTAGACGATGACCTAAAACTTGTGTTTTGCTTCTACCTCCCAGTGCTGGCATTATAGGCATGTGTCGCTCTATCTGGTTTGATATAGTGTTGGAGATCGGATGTAGGCTTTGTACACACCAGGCAACCATTCTCCCAACTGAGACACAGCTCTAGCCTGAGAACTTTAAGGAGAGGTTAGGACTCCCCTGCCTCACCTGCTCCAGGAAAATGACAGCTCTAACCTGAGAGCTTTAGGGAGAGGTTAGGACTCCCCTGCCTCACCTGCCTCAGGACAATGGATGCCCTGACTTCCATTTCATGACTTGAAGAAACAACCTTATTTCAGGGCATTTACCAAGAAAGCCTGGGTGATGCAATCTCCACCATTCCTGTGAGGTGTGAATGACCCCTGAATTTAGTGTTGGGTGCTGGCCATTCACCAAGAGATGTTAAAGGAACAAAGAGAAGGGTGAGAAAAATTCTGCTAGGCTGGGGCAGCTCAGAGGCAGCCCTTGGCTAGCATGTGTGAGGCCCTGGGCTTCATCCCTACAGCTGAAACAAACAAACAAACAAACAAACAATCAATCAATCTGATTAGGAAGCTCTGCAAACTTGTTCTCTGTGTGAATAAAATTTCCCCTGTACAATGGGAAGTTAAGGCCCAGCTAAGAACTGTTTGCATACCTAAGGTGGTAGAGGGCAGTCAGAATACTTTGTGACTGTACCATGGGGGTTACATCATGAAAAGGAGGTTCCAGCTGTCTCCCACTGCCTGCTGCCCATTTCCAGCCTCTTGTCTATTACAGAGGCCCCCTCTTTTCCATGAAGCCCAGGAAAGTTTCTCCATTCCAAACACCTGGGAAGCAGGGAAAGTCCTATTCTTTGAAGTATGGTGAATCTTAATCCACTGTGTCCCGTCTTGGGACTTTCTGGGTCAGTGTGAACCGGTGACAGCCCTGTGGTGGTGAGTCCCTGCTCTTGAGGTCACTCACCAGCTATTCTCTGCATCTTCATGCGCCTGGCCTGGATGCGGCCCTTAGCCAGGCGCTGCTTGGCAATAATGCAGCGGATATGATCAGAGAACACGAAGGTGGCCTGCAGGATAGGGAAGGGCTTGGAGTGTGGACTGGAGGCAGGCTTGTGAATGGTGATGTTCAGGGCACGGCTGTCATCCTCCACTCCTGTCACCTGCATGTCCTGCATATCGAGAAACAAAGGCAAAATATTCATCAGGCCCAGGGTCTGATAGGTTGAGGGGTGTCAGTGGCTCATGTAGAAAGACACCAGCACATTGAGTCTGCTTTTGTTCTGAAGGAGGCTAAATTTCAAAGATTTAAAAGTGATGCAGACCAGTGCAGGCCTGACAGGTGAGGAATCAGTGCTTTCTATGAGGACCTGAGATGCCTAACCACAAGAGGCACACCAGCCTCTTCAAGGGCCACTACTGTTACAACAGGCAAGTTCCAATAATTCTTCCTTCTGGAAAACCAGAGGCCACAACTCCAAAGCCTTGTTATCACCTGGTGTTGTGTTAAACACTAGCTCCTTGTTTCTCTTCAAAATAGGGCACTGTCCATGCCCTTTGGTACATCTTCCAGGACAGCCCCTGAGAAAGGGCCACTAGAACTGTTTAGCAGAGATGTCAAGCAAGCTGCTCATGAAAGGTATAAAGACACTGACAAGGAGTGAGTGTGGGAAAAAGGACTGGTTCCCATAAAGCCTCGGGATACATTCTGTGTCAAGTCTTTGCCCACAAAGGCTCAAGGGCACATGAGATAAAAGCGTACCAGACAGAAGATGGACTCAAAGGTCAGCCATGCTAGAGGAGGGGGGCACTGAAAAAAAGCTCAGAAGGAAGGGGGCTGCTGTGCTTGGAGACCACACGCTTGGCTCTCCCTTTGGAAAGAATGGCTGCATCACAGGGCAGCAGCAGATAAGATGAGCTATTATGAATTTAAAGCAGGGAGCTGGTGCAGTTACAGTCTGACAAATAGTAGCTACGGGAAGAGAACCAAAGGAGGAGGTGGGGCGGGAGCGCATGGCTTTCACTGTCTCACAGGACACACATTAAGCCTCAGAGAGAAAACCATTTTCCTGACCTGATGTTCTAAAGACATTGGTGTACCTTGAGAGTAAGATGCACAGGTCACCTACTGGGCAGTGGTTCACCCTGGAGTCCCTTTCGGGTAAAGAAAGAGCCTCCTATAGCCTCCCTGAGAGATAAGAGGGTCTGGAAAGAGAGGACTCTGGGAAGGAGAGGAGACAGGAGCAGTGGCTTCGTGTACAGGTGCTCCCCGTGGAGAGCAGCAACAATTTGGCTGGTCACTGCTGTGGTGAGAAGGAGTCAAATCAGCCTGAGCAAGGTCTTCTGGGAACCAGAACAGTGCAGCAAGGAAATGGACTTCCTTGAAGTAGGGGGAGGGGAGCCCCACGCTGGGACAGGTTCATGGGAATTTAGGGACAGCACAGTAGAGACAGGAAGTAGAATCTGCTCTCCGCTCCGGGATCTTTGTCTCACTCCCTCTGCAGCTAGACACTGCTCACCCATCACACTTATAAAACTGTAAGACAGCCCCAGCTGCCACGGTGCTCAGAGCCTGCTGAGCTTCGGAGGGTCAAGGGGGAATGCTCATGAACTCCTGTGGTTACAACAGTGCTACAGGAAGTTGGCAGAAGCTATGAACTCTTAAAATAGCCGATTCCAACTTCTTGGGTATCTGCCTAGGGAAATCCTGCCCAGGGGCATGAGGAAGTGGAACCCCAGGTTTGCAGCAATATGCTTAAAAAGTTGGGATTGTCAAGAGGCTTTGCCACACAGCAGTTAAAAGAACCGCAGCAGGCATGCATGTGCTAAAATGGCTAGAAACACTCTAAGAGAGGCTAGGAGAGGCCAAGTCTATGAGAGGGCCATGTGACAGCGTAAGAATCTATACATACCCTCAAACACATGTACAGTTATCCCTTGGGCACTCCCTACCAAACTGGGAACCAAAATCTGTAGATGCTTAAGTCCCCTTCTTTAAACGATACAGTATCTGCATATAACCTACTATACCTTCCTGTAGATTCTAAGTCCACTCTAGATGATGCATACGACTCCATACCATACCTATGCTATGTAAAGAGCTGCTCAGGGACTCAGGAGTCGAAAGAAAGTCTGTACATGTTTACGGCAGACATATTTCTTGAAGTTTTATTTGTTTTTGAGACAGTGTCACTCCGTAACCTTGGCTGGCCTGGGGCTTGGTTTGTAGACCATATCTGCCTTAGACTCACAGGGATTTGCTCATTTTTGCCTCCCAAGTACTAGGATTAAAGAAAGGTGTACAATACCATGCCTGGTCTGTTTTGTTTTTTGATTTTTGTTGTTGTTGTTGTTGTTGTTTTCCCAAGACAGGGTTTCTCTGTGTAGCCCTGGCTGTCCTGGAACTCACTCTGTAGACCAGGCTGGCCTCAAACTCAGAAATCTGACTGCCTCTGCCTCCCAAGTGATGGGATTAAAGGCGTGCACCGCCACTGCCTGGCTCTGTTTTGTTTTTTGAGACAGGGTCTCACGTAACTCACGCTAGCCTCCGACTCCTTAGGTAACCAAGGCTGCCCTTCAGTGTCTAATCATCTTGCCTCTACCTCCTAACTTTTATTTTGAGAGCAGGTCCTTCCCTACATGTCTGAGTTTGACTGACATTTTCACGGACACACAATTAAAAAGCACTTGGCAGTGAAGCAGACCTAGAAGGACCAGCCTGGCAGTGGGTTTTCTCCTGTGGGGAGGAGAGGTGTTAAGATTAAGGTTTTGGTAAAGGGGACTTGGCTGTTCTCTGTGCAGTGCTCTGGCTTTGTGCACATACTTCTTGTGCCATTACAAGTGAGTATAAAACTGACATTCTGGCATGCATGTGTGCAGAGTGAGGAAACAGACTGCTGTTCTTAGACTCTCACCTGCAGAAGGCCAGCAAACTTGACCACTCCCCAGCCGAGTCTGGACACGTCAGGCTCCACCAGGCTCATCTGGTAAATGTCCACAGCCAGGAACCGCTGGACCATACTGCCATCCTTCGTGATGACTGTGCAAGCGATCAAGTCACTGTTATCTGGGAGGATGGAGCAGAGAGCAGAGTAAGGCCTAGCCTGGCTGTCCAGCTTTCTTCACACACAGAACCGGGTTTGGATGCCTCTTCAGCCAAGTCTGCTAGGAGAGTTTCTTCACCTCTTTAAGCCTCACATTCAGTGTGTTCTCAAAGCGATACAAAGCACACAAACCATTAGGTATTGTATACACCCTAGTGTGAAAATAGCTAACAACTGAGTTGGGGTATCGTTCAGGGTAGAACCACCTGCAGTACACGAGGGAAGCTGGGATTCTATCCCTGGTACCAGAACCACTACCACCACCCAGCAGCCAACCCCAGGAACATTTCAGAGTGTCTTTTAGGCCAAAGGTAGTTTACAGATATGATAATGGTTTCTGCTCATGTGAAGACCACAGTACTACAAGTCCTGCACTCAGTGTCTGGCCACTTAGAGCCCAGCACTGAACTAGGTGGACTGTGACCATCTGCCAGTATGGTTCTCTCTCTGTGGACTGAGAAGATCCTAACTCAGGGGACGTGGTACAGAAGCAGCAGCTGCCAGGAAGGCGCTCGCAGGCAGCAGTGCAGGCAGGGCTTCTGAGCACATCCCAGGTCCACTGTCCTGCTTGACATTCATACCCAGACCTGCTTTATCTAGCACCTGCCCCAATGACTCTGAAGTCACCTGACAATATAAGCCATCAGTCACAGCTGCAGTCCAGTCTGAGCCCCGCCCAGTGACACCTTCTTTCATTTATGTTTTCAATGAGAGAGCCAAACCAAGAAAAACC
The DNA here is from genome assembly GCF_947179515.1 of Apodemus sylvaticus. NCBI lineage: Eukaryota > Metazoa > Chordata > Mammalia > Rodentia > Muridae > Apodemus > Apodemus sylvaticus. The sequence goes on along the minus strand of NC_067481.1, from coordinate 105,391,100 downwards.
ACAAAGGCCCAAAATGGGGAATAACTTGACCCTGACTTTTTTCCATCACATGTAAAAGTCTGGCTTATATTTGACCTTGATTTTATTTTATTTACTTATTTTTTTGGTGGGATGCATCTGTGTGTGTGTGTGTGTGTGTGTGTGTGTGTGTATGTGTGTGTGCCAGGATCAAGCTTGGGTGTCATTCTTCAAGAGATACCCACCTTGTTTCTCAAGTCAGGATCCCTCACTGGGATATGGGGCTCATAAATGTAGCTGGCTGCTTGGCCAGCACGTTCCAGGGATCTCTCTGCCTCCGCCTCCTCCTCCTCAGGACGTAAGTGTACACCACCCATACCCAGGGGATTGAACATTCATCCTAATGTGTTCAGGGCAAGCACTGTACCACCTTCCCAGTGCCCTAGACCTTGGATTTTTAATTCCACATTGCATGGTTTTCTCGGTTTTTTTTAGTTAACAAGAGGTAGAGTTTATTTCCTTTACTCAAAATTTAAAGTATTTCCTCAGTGAGAATCTTCTACTTTTAAAAATGTGAACAAAAGCCAGGTATTGTGGTGCACACCTTTAATCCTGGCACTTGGGAGGTGGGGCGAGGAAGGAGAGGGGTGGGGGTGGGTGGGCAGGGGTAGGGGCAGGTGAATCTATGGGTTCAAAGCCAGTTTGGTTTACAAAGTGAGTTCCAGGACAGCCAGGGATATACAGAGAAATCCTGTCTCAAAAAGCAAAACAATATAAAGCAATATAAAACAAATCCCCAACCAAACCACAACACTCAAAACCCAAAACAAAGAAACAAGCCAGCAAGCAAATACAAACACCACCACCACCACAGACCCCCAACCCCTGCCTATGCATTTTCTCTTCCTGCCCTCTTCCTCCCTCCTCCTTCAGAACCATCTTTTTCTACTCTTGTACTTGTGGCAGCACTGGTGTGAAGATCTGAGCTATATGAAGTGTGGTGACTTGGGGCTTTTGGGGGATGGTGGGGCCTGAGTGCCCCACAGAGCTGAGCTATCTTAGGAGCTTCAGGGAAAAAGAACTGTCACCATCACCACAAAGAACAACAAGAAAAGAGGAAAGACAGACCCTAAAGTGGAGCAGCTCTCAGAGATGTCACTGAGACAGCAGAGTCCCAGGAAGATAGTGGTGGTGGCGGTGGTTCCTAAGAACTAGAGAGCAGTGTGCAGGTGAGAGAGCGTGGGGCAGGTGAGGAAGGACAGAAGCAGAGCCCAGAGACCTAACGAGGAAGGCAAACAAGTAAGCACTGGCTTGGAGTGATTTGCACGTGGGCCTCTCCGGTGTCACCTTGGGAAGCCCTGCCCCAGCTAGACTGCCCTAAGTGTGGGCTGTGAGCATTGTCGTGTGGAGGGCTCAGATTTGGGAGGAGCCTGGAGAGCTGCTGAGTGGAAGCCTGGTTTGCCCAGAGTCTGAATCTTCTAGGAGAGTGGGTTTGGACTCTTCTGGGAGTCAGAAGACGGGCCCAGTGTGTGGAGGCGCTGTGACGGGTTCGGTGGCAGGCAGCCCCCTGCCCTAGGGTATAACAGCCTCAGGAGCTTCCTGTATGGCTCTCTAGGGTGCTCAGTGCTGGGCCTCAGCCTTCCAGTCACCCCAGCATGTCCTGCTGCAGATCTTAGTGCCCATCCACCTCACTTTTCTGTAGTGTACTGTAGAAGGGCTGGACCTAGACCTCCCTTAAGAAACCCTGTGTTGGCGAGATGGCTCAGGGGGTAAAGGTGCTGGTGACCTGAATTCAACCCCTAACACAAACATAGTGGAAGAAGGGAACCATTTTTTTCTTTTCCTTTTTTAAGATTTATTTATTTACTATCCAGAGACTACCTCACCCAGCAATCCATCCCATATACAGTTACAAAACCTAGACACTATTATCAATGCCCACAAGTGCTTGCTGACCAGAGCTGGATATAGCTGACACCTGGGAGGTTCTGCTAGTGCATGACAAATTCAGACGGGGACACTCTCAGACAGCCATTGAACTGAGCACAGGGTCCCCAATGGAGGAGCTAGAGAAAGGACCCAAGGAGCTGAAGGGGTTTGCAGTGCCATAGGAGGAACAACAATATGAGACACCCAGTACTCCCAGAGCTCCCAGGGACAAAACCATCAACCAAAAAGTACACATGGAGTTATCTATGGCTCCAGACGCATGGGCAGCAGAGGATAGCCTTGTCAGACACCAAAGGGAGGAAAGGCCCTTGGTCCTGGCAAGACTTGATGCTGTAGTATAGAGGAATACCAGGATGGGGAAGCGGGGGAGGGTTGATTGAGGAAGGGAGATGGCTTATGGGATTTTCAGGGGAGGGGGAACCAGGAAAGGGGACAACAATTGAAATTTAAGTGAAGAATATATCTAATAAAAAGTGAAAAAAAAGATTTATTTATTTAGTTTATGTGAGTACACTGTTGCTGTTCTCAGACATACCAGAAGAGGGCATTGAATTCCATTACAGGTGGTTGTGAGCCACCAAGTGGTTGCTGGGAATTAGACTTAGGACCTCTGGAAGAGCAGCCAGTGCTCTTAATTGCTGAGCCATCTCTCCAGCCCGAAGAGAAGCATTGCTATTCATTGTCCTTTGACCTCTTCTCACATGCTGTGACATATGCATGACCACACACACACACACACACACACACACACATGTCAATAACTGTAAACAATATAAGTACAAAATACTGAAGGAGCTAGGCATGACAGCATGCTCACACCTGTAACTCCAGCCCCATGGGAAGCTAAGCAGGAGGATCACAAGGTCAAGTGCAGTCACACTAGGTGACCGTGTTTATGAAAAAGGGCTGGGGCCACACCGCTCAAAAACAAACCAACCACGAAGCCACTGCAGAAAACAATACACAAGATTACCCATGTATCTAAAGAGTGGAGGAGACGACCATGTAAAGGCACTGAAGGTCACAGCTGAGGAGATGGGGGCAGCTAGAGAACACGGGGGGGGGGGGGTCCTCACAAGAAGCCGAACAAAAGCAAAACAAGACACCATCTTCTACCCTTGGGCTGGCAATAGGAAGAGAGTTTGATAGTATCAGGTGTTGCTGAGGACGCACAGACGCTGGCATTCTCAAAGGCTGCTGGGAGGAGAACAAATGAACACAGCTGCTTTGAAGGGCAAATTAGCATTTTTCATTAAAACTGAAAGTTTCACATCCTATGACCCAGAAATTGCCATGTTCCCAAGAAAAACAGCCCCCCTGCACCCCCGCGTGGGCCAAGAAGGGTGCCCAGGGAGCTGAGGGCCACCTCTGGGCTTGTGAGGACCCAGATGTTCAGAAGAGTCAGAACCTGAGTAAAAGAGGCTCCTTTTATTCAAGTGTGAAAAATCTTGAGATCACCTGCTGTGGGGTGATTTAGCTTACATGAAGTGTTCTGAGTGTCTAGTGGGAAACAGCTGCTATATCACATACTAAACAGTGACTAACTGGCTTGTGGCTGGTGCCTGTAGTCCACACAATGGTGGGGGTTGGGGTGAAGCAAGAGAATTACGAGTTTGGAGTAGGGCTGGAGAGATGGCTTAGCAGTTGAGAGGTCCTGAGTTCAATTCTCAGCAACATGGTGGCTTACAACCATTTGCACAGTTACAGTGTACTCATATACATAAAATAAATAAATCTTAAAAGAAAAAAAAGAGCACTGACTGCTCTTCCAGAGTTCCTGAGTTCAATTCCCAGCAACCACAAGTTGGCTCACAACTATCTGTAATGGGATCTGATGCCCTCTGCTGGTGTTTCTGAACACAGCTACAGTGTACTCACATAAAAAAAAGTAAAAAAAAAAAAAATCTTAAAAAAAGAAAAAAAAGAATTTGGAGTCAGTCTGGGCTAGGTAGAAAAACCATTCTGTCAAAAGAAAGGAAGGAAGGAAGAAAAAGAAAATAAAGGAAAAAGAGATGAGGGAATAAGAAAGGAAGAGAAAGGAGAGGAGAAAAGGAAGGAGACTGCATGAGGAGCCCCTGTGTGTATTGTGTATGTGTGTATGTGTGCACACATGTGAATGTGTAGGCCACAGGCCAATGCTGAATGTGTTCCTCGGTTGCTTTCCACCTTTTCATGAGATGATGCCTCTCCCTGAACCTCAAGCTCACTGGTGGCCTAGGCTGCTTGGCTGAGGAGCTGCAGGCATCCTCCAGTGTGCACTGAGCCTGACGGCATGCTACAGCCTTCTATTTTGATGTGAATGCTGGGGACCACACACAGATCCTCAGACTTGCAGAGTACTCTGAGTGACCTCGAACTCTAAATCCTCCTGCCTCAGCATCTCAAGTGCTGGGATTATGGGTATGCTCTACCATGCTCTGCGATGCTTGCTCTTTTATCAAAAAGGAAATAAAAATAGGAGTCTTAAGCTCTGCTAGTCCATGGGGATGTGGCTCAGGTGTAGGGCATCCATTAGTTTCCATTTTCAGAGCTACAGAAACAAAACAGCCCAAACCAAGTCAAAAACTGGTGCCAGGCTGACGCATTGTTCCTATGCACTATTTTGGACTGAAGGAGTCCTGACAGATTTCCCATGGACTACATTCCCCACGAATGGCCATCTTACCTGCTCCTCTTACAATGTGACTTGATTATCCTATCAAAATCTACATTTTTTTTCTTCCTCAAACCCGAGAGCCAGTAGAGGTACCAGTAAAAATGATGCTATCAAGGTTCTGATGTAGGGTCATCAGGATGCTCTGGCAAGCTCTCTATCAAGGTTCGGACCCATTGTCAGCCATCTGCACCCCTCACTTGACCTGCCAAGGTCCCTGGAGACATCTAGCTGAAGTCAAGTACACTAGAGGTAAGTAATTCCCATTGGACCCTGGGCAGACTCTGAGCAGCTATGGGCAAAACGAATGACTGCCGTTGTGCTAAACTATTAAGCTACAAGAAGGTTCATTACTCAACAAGACAATTGAAATAGTGATTTATTTTAATTTTGTGCTATATTCAGTTCCACTTAAAATACTAAAAGAGGTGATCAAACCCAGAGCCGCACACATAATAGGTAAACATTTTCCACTGAGCAGATGCCCACGTTTTATGGTTTTAAGTAGGATGCAGGAAAAACACAATCATTTCCCAATAGATATGGGAAGTAAGAAGGGGGGAAAAAAGCATAGGAGCCATCATATGAAGTACAAAACCAGGGCCACTTGGCCTATTAGAAAGAGATTGGGGTTCAGGGCCATAGAGATTGGGGTTCAGGGCCATAGAGACTGGGTTTAAACCTCAACACTGTGACTCGTGGCAAGTTGCCTCCTACTGAGTCTTAGGTTTCCTACTAAGAGAAATAGACTTAAGGGGCTGGAGATGTGGGTCAGTTGAAAGACTGCTTGCCTAGCATGTAGGAAGTCCTAGTTTCAATCTTCAGCACTGCACACAACTTGGTGCAGTGGTGTACACCTAGAATCTTAGCACTTAGGCAGGAGGACCAGAAGTTCAAGGCTATCCTCAGTTCAGCCAGTGGAGAGATGACTCAGTGGTTAAGAGCACTCACTGGTTGCTCTTCCAGAGGTCTTGAGTTCAATTCCCAGCAACTACATGGTAGCTCACAACCATCTGTAATGGGATCCATTGCCCTCTTCTGGTGTGTCTGAAGACAGCGACTGTATAGGCAGGCATACAGCCTATATAGCCTCTTTCTTGGTCTTTTCTGTGCCCATTTCCAGACACATCTTAACCAACCCCAATGACCTTTGTTCTGAAATTTCCATGTCCTCTGTCCTTGTTGAACTAGCCCCAAGGATGCAGGCCCTTGCTTGTTGGATCCTCCGGTGCCCCTCCAGGAGACTATGAATGGAGGCAGTGACTGACTGAAAATGCATTTGGAGATGGGATGGAGGGACACTCCAGTCTACCAGTACTCCCTCTGTAGACCCAGCCTTCTCGACCCACTGCACTCTCACAGCTCCTCTGACAGGCTGTAGCTTGTTACTGAGTAGTAAATGGTAAATGGGGCTGATTGACTTAAGCTGTATTTAAATGATCTTTTCCTAATAAAATATGGATGCCAGTACATAATTTAATTCTTGGCATTGGTGGCTCTGGCTGCATTTAGAATCAAGGAAGTCCTTTTCAGCAGGATTTCTCGGCTAGTGGGACTCCAGGACACTTTGGAATTCTGCAGTCTGATACCGTGGATTGCAGGCCAAGACGGGTTCAGAGTAGCAATATAGTGTACATCTCCAAGTTGTCAGAACTTGGATTCATTTTAAGAACACATCATTAATGAGAGGTCAGGAGGGGCTGAGGTAGGGGTTCCCTGATTCTTTTGAGTAGGCATCTGGCATTGCAAGACTGCAGGGCCTTAGCTAGCCTTCCTAGATGCTAGCTCACCAAAGGTCTCTGATTCTGAAGCCTATATCGAGTCTCCTTTGCATACCCATCTAAGCAGACTCAATTTCTCTGGAGGATCCTATGGGCAGCACAGGCAGGTAAAGACATGGAGGGTCACGGATGCTCACCAGTGTGGGGACACTGTTCCATTCCCAGTTATGAGCATTCTCTAGAGCTCACATGCAAAATGGTCTAAAAGGGGACCTCTGTCTCAAGAACTTCCACTAATGACAGAAGCTCTTGTATGCCAGCCCTCAAGCGCTACTTTGACACATTCCCAAACAGCATAAAAATAAAAACAAGCAACAACTGCACTGCGAGTTAAATCACTTTCTTCAAGGACACACAGAGGACACGGTCAAGGTACCCAGCCCAAGGTGACGTGCAGTCCAACCTTCACACTAGCCTGAGCAAGCCGATTGAAACCTAGGATCCTGGGCCCCTGGTGCTGGCCAGAGAGACTGGCCCTTGTTTCCTTCAGAGAGGAGGGAACCCCCAACCTGGACTAGCTGTCACAGGGGGTGCTGGCTGGCTACAATAGGTGACAAATGACTAAAAATGGATATAAACTCTTAACAGTCTCCCTGAAGACTGAGAATCGAAGCTACCGTGTGCTAGGAGGTTGTCCAAGGCTAGCTCCTCTCTGCACTGGGAGAGCAGTCCCTCTAGTCCAAACCTGTATTCCACTCAGTGTCTTCTGGGAAGCAGGGTGGTGAACGGTGTGGTTTTCTGATGCCTCTTTCTAGACGCTAGCACTCAAAGCTTAGTGAGACAGGCTGAATCCTACCTCCAGGGGACTTTTTATACTGTGGGTCCATGGCAGCACCTTGGATCTCTCGTCTGACACTTTGGGGATCTGCCTCAGTGTGAGGGAGTTGGTACTTTGTAGCACAGAAAATCCACTCCGCAATGAAAAAGATGGGCAGAAGTTGCTCCCACTGTACTGTCTCTCTGTGGGAGTCAGTGAGCACCTTATAGGAAGCCTGGCTGGTCCTGATAGAACCAGAAAGGCTGGAGTGACAAGGCTGCCCAGGTCCCAGCAAGTCTGCAGGTCAACAACAACAGTCTTGTAGGAATTAGACCTGTCAAGTCCCAAGGATTGCTACCAGAGTATCTGTGTGAGTTGGGGGCAGTGGCAATGGGGGCAGGGTGGGCATAGCTCCTGACACCCAAATGGTTAGGTAGCAGTGAGGTGTGAATGGGTGCATTCAATTAGGCCCAGAACTTCCCCTGACAGTCAAATCAACCCTTTGAAGAAAATTAAGTAACTATTTCTCCATCATCCAGCAACAGCTTAAGGGATATTTGCTGCAAGCAGCAATCAATTACTCTGTCTTCTTTGAAGTTCCCAGCCATGCAGCAAGTCACTCCCTCTGTGATGAAAGGGTCTCCACACTTCTCTTTGTGAGGAAGGGGTAAGTGGGCTGCTGGTACTCCTTAGGCTGCTCAGTGGCCTTCCCCGGCCCTGGCCTCCTTTGCACTCAAACTGCTGTTCACAGTATAGCTGCTGGCCCACGCAGTTGTGAGAGCGCTGCAGCTGCCCACATGCCCATTCCTTTCTCTCCTGTAAGAACAGCCCCGTGTAGGCACAAGCCTTGTGTGCGCCCCGCGACAGCCTGAGTGTTTGCGTCAGACTCTAGCATTTTCCAGCTGTGTTGATGAAACTGGGGTAATCCAGCTACTTAGAGCTAGAGTATTTAAGGAGAAGGGTATGATGATTTCAAACTTGCTTTGAGATAAGATATCTATATCTATCTATATATATATCTATCTATATATATTTGGTATGGGGTTTGGCTTAGTGGCAGAGGGCTTGCCTAACATGTGTACTGTATTTCCAGTACCTCCAAATACATAAAATTAGGCCACAGGGACCGAAAAGGCAGGCAGAGAAGTAGACAGGTGATTAAAAAGAATGAAGGGAGTTGGGCATTGGTGGCACACGCCTTTAATCCCAGCACTCTGGGAGGCAGAGGCAGGCGGATTTCTGAGTTTGAGGCCAGCCTGGTCTACAGAGTGAGTTCCAGGACAGCCAGGGCTACACAGAGAAACCCTGTCTCAAAAAAAAAAAAAAAAAAAGAATGGAGGGATGACAGTGGTGCAGGTGGTACCCGGGGACATGGGTGTTGTTCACTGTAGACCTCTTTCAACTTGGTTGCATGCTTGAATGGTTTCCAAATGGCCCACTGGATTAAAGTTGACTTCCTAGATAAACTGCAAACAAGCCACAGCAGCATGTTTGACCCAAGAAGGTGTTCAACACACAGTGCCTGTGCCATATGATGAGACTTATTTAACTATGTGTGTACATGAGTACAGCTGCCTGTAGAGGCTGAAGTGTGGAGTCCCCTGGAGCTGGGGGCAGAGGCAGCTGTGAGCTGCCAGAAGTGGGTACTAGGCCTCGAACTAAGGTTCTCTGGAAGAGCAGAAGTCACTTTTAGCCACAGAGACATCACCCTAGCCCTCTCACTTCTTCTTCTTCTTCTTCTTCTTTTTTTTTTTTTTTAGTTGAGACAGGGTTTCTCTGTGTAGCCCTCCCTGGCTGTCCTGGAACTCACTCTGTAGACCAGGCTGGCCTTGAACTCAGAAATCCGTCTGCCTCTGCCTCCCAAGTGCTGGGATTACAGTGCGCCACCACTGCCTGGCCTCTCACTTCTTTTTGAGAAGCAGGTTTTATTTATTGTTAATATTATGGTGTGTGCATGAGTGTGGGTTCTATGTGCACCACAGCATTAGCTGGGCCATGACCCACCATCGTCCTCCTCACCCTTTTCTTCTTTTAGAGAAAGGGTCTGGGGAGCCCACGTGGCCCTGAGTGTAGTATGTAGTTGATGGCGCCCTTGACTTCTGACCTCCCTGCCTCAGTCTGCATGTGTTAGGATTACAGGTGGTGTTGCCATTAGCTGGTCCATGCCGTGCTTGGATGGGACCGAGGGCCTTGTGTATGCTAGGCAAGCATCCTACCAACTGAGCTACATTTGCAACCTATCACTAAAAAAATATTTTTCCTTGTGTGTGGCATGTGTGTCTATGAGTATGTTAAGTGTATGTCAAGCATCTTCCTCTACTGCTCTCCACCTTTTATATTACGCAAGATCTGCTGAAACTCAGCTTCAGCTTGTCCAGTGAGCCAGCCTGCAGTAGTGGCGGCGGGGACTGCAGCTTTTACATGGAGCTGGGATCCAAACTCTGGTCCTAATGCCTTTATAGCAAGCCCTGGGACTGATAAACCATCTCCCTAGCCCTCCATCACTTTCATTTTTTCCCAATGCTGGCAATAGACTTTAGGCTGCATGTATGCTAGGCAAGTACTCTACCAGTAAGAGCCTTTTTGTCACTTTGATGACTATAAAATGCCCATATCATAAACACCTGTTTGATGCCCTAGCAGGAGTTGTAGGGATACTAACTACTTCCTAGCCCTCCAGGAACTTGGTATGACAAGGGTTCTGGGACCACCAAGAACCCTGAGTTAGCACGCTGTCTGCAGATACAAACAGGTATCTGTTGTTTGCTTCCTAGGCAGCTACCCTGGGATGGGTAACTGTGACACCTCAAGAGCAATGAAAGAAAAAACACTGGAGCCCAAGACTGTGGCAGGATGTCAGGCAGCTGGTCCCAGCGTCCAGGTTTGGGACTGGCTCAGCTCAACCTTCCTTTGTTCTTACTCAGCATGGCTTGCCTATTCAAATATGCAAATAGGTTTCTCAAAGTTCCTGAGAAACCCATTTGTGTTTGTTTCCCCCCAAGGAAAATTGCCAGAGACTTTTTTTCCAAGAGGATAGAATGAGAACTTTACTCTTCTCACTCCTACGTTTCCAGGAATACAGGCAGGGCAGCATCCCCTGTCCTACCAACTGCCCCGGTCTACAGAGCAGGGCACTCTCGGAATCAATTGCCATTCCTTGTTTTGCCCACGAGTATGGTAACAATTTCACAGGCAGACAGCTTGCTGAAAATGCAATTACCAGACATGAGGTCCAAGCAGACCATGGCATGTCCCCTATCGGGCAGCATGCAGCCTGCCACTGGGCAGTGCTGACCACACGCTGCTCTGCTCGGCTCTCAGAATGGCACATTTGCACAGCACATTGCATAATTTCCTCTGTGAAAATAGCCTCTTAGCATGAGTAATAGTTACCTAACTCTGTAGTGAAGAGAAGACTCCAGATTTCCAAGAAAAGATCTGAATGCCTAAACTGTGCTGTCATGCTAGGTGGCCCAACAGCCTTTCACAGGGGCTTTGACCAGAGCCCCTCAGGAGCCCCCCCCTTCAGATTTCACCTCTGAGCCTTCCTGAGGATGTGGTCAGGGTCTGTCCAATCTCCATTTTCTAGGTGAGGAAGGTGCTTCCCAGCTCTGGGTAACCTATCTGAGCCTCAGAATCCTAAAGGGACACATGGAGACATACCTTCCTTTTGTCCTCTGTGGAAGATTCTTGAGAAAACTTGAATTTCCTCTTCTAGACATTACAGAGGAAAAGGGTTTGTGGAATACAGAGAAGGTCATAGATAGGATCTGCCTGTGGGGTTGCAATGGGGTCTCAGGGAAGTATGGGAAGAGCCAGAACAGTGCCTGGCACAGAGGTAGGCGCACAGTGAACTTACCCAGCAGGAGTAGGGACTACAGTGAGGGGGTCTGGGCCAGCAGCCCAATGTGCTGCCACGTAGCTCTAGTTTCCATCAGAGTATGACCTTTCTAGGTGGGCTTTAGTTGGTTTCATTGTTTCTCAAATTAAGAGGTTTAGACAAAACCACATCCCTATTTTCTGATGGGAAAGAACGTCTAAATTTCATACCAGGGGACACATTTATGGCTGTTTGGCAGAAATTAGTTCTCAGACTGAATGCTTACCGGCATAGCAGGCTGATTTTTAATTAGCTTGTGGGAATTCAGTATACTTCAAACATTAACAGTAAAATATGGGAGACCTCTGGTGAGATAGGCCACACCTTTGGACTTAAACAAAAGCTACAGACTTCACAAACCAATTCCTACTTTGTATTTTCAATTTCTAGTGCTCACAATGACTACCAATAAGCTTCTGGCACCAGAGCAGCACTTTCAAAGTATGTGATATAGACTGGCATGGTTAATATAAACCCAACCTAATCAGCATTCCTCAAGACAATACTACACCCAGTCACATGGCCTGTCAATCATTAAACCCTGACTCCAACATAATCAATACTGACATACTCAACTATTTTTCCTTCTCTTAAAAATGAACTTGCTGGGCTGGAGTGGCAGCTCAGCAGTTAAGAGCACTTGCTGCTCTTGCAAAAGTTCCAGGTTCATTTCCCAGCACCAACATGGTGGCTAATAATTATCTATAACTCCATTTCCAGGGGAGGCAGTACCTTCTTCTGACTTCCAGAGCCAATGCACACACATTATATTCAGGGGGAAACACCTATATACATAAAATAAAGATAAACATACTTAAAACAATAATTAAACAAGAAAGGGAACTTTATTCATTCATTTATTTCACATTTGGCCATTCAGCAAAGTAGTCTCTTAGCTGAATTGGGGACACAGACATGTAATCCTAATATTCAGGAGACCGAGGCAGGAGGAATGAAAGGTGGAGGGTTCCTGGACTACCTAGCAAGACCATGTTTCATATATAACTAGATAAATAGGGGATAAGGAAACGGCTCAAAGCGTTTGCTGTGAGACCCTGATAACCCCAGTCCAGCCTCAGCAACCTATGCAGAAGGCAAGACGTGGTGGCTTGCTTCTGTAACCCCAGCACACCTAAAGGGAGCTGGCAGGCAGAGCCAGGAGGGTACGCTGGAGCCCACTGTAGTGGCACGAAGCAAGGGAGACTGTCTCAACAAGGTGGCACTGAGAACAGGTTTTGAATAGCTGTCTCTGACCCTCATTCTCCTCTCTCTCACATACAGTAGACAAATGCACTCTAGAAGCAAGTGAAGCCTGGAGGTGGGGGATGTCTTTAATTCTGCACCTGGGAGGCAGAGACAGGCAGATAGATCTCTGTGAGTTCAAGGCTAGCCTGGTCTAAGGATCAAGTTTCAGAACAGGCAGGGCTACATAGAGAAACCCTGTTTTGAAATACCAAAAAGCAAAACACACTCACCCCCCCCCACACACACACAAAGGTTCAGTGTGCAAGTATAAAAATCAGATGCTGTAGCATATGTCTGTAATCCTGCTACTCCTACAGGGAGAATCCCTGGAAGCTCCCAGCCCAGTGGTGAACAATAAAAGACTGAATTAAACAAGGTGGGAGGCGAGGACCTTCCTCTATCGTGTCCTGACCTCATGTGTGTCATGGTATACATGTGTTCACTCACATACTCCAGCATACATGCATATACACATGTATAAAAAGTAAATAAATACATTGGGAGCCAGTGAGAAGAAGAATTGTGGGCTCAGTGGGAAGGCATTGACCGTGATGACCTACCTCAGTGTGATCCCCCAACATGCGTGAAGGTGAGAGGATCCAGCCGACTCCTGTGCCCTTCAAAATCCTGCTGTGGCATGCACAACAATTACGATTTAAAATACTAACGAAGGAAGATTTTGTTCCTGATGTTAGTGCACAGTATGTTCTCACAAACACCGTGGTGAGAAGGGGTGCCTGCTTTGGATAAGGCACTGGTGGGACAGAGTGACTGTGGATTCCCTCCCTCACAGGCCAGGAGGGGGGAGAAGGAAGGAGAGACCCAGGGTGTGACAGTGAAAGGCAAGGTTATCAAGTTCTCGGTAGGCCTAGGCTCTCAGTAAGTGTGAGCGTGTCAAGGTCAGCCTGGGGAGGTTGTGTGTCATGGGCTACAAGCCAGGAGAAAACAAGGCAGGGCTGGGAAACTTGTCTTTAGTGAGGCTGGTATATATGGGTGGGTAGGAGCTAAGATTGTAGATCTCAGGAACCTGTCAGTCAGGGTATCTTATTAAAGCCATGTTAAGGAACATAAATGCCCAGGAAATATGGACTAGGAGAAGTCATTATGGTAACTACAGGCATTTGGGCAGTCTATGCTTGAATTTAAGTTTATAATTAAGAGCCAGACTAGAACTTACATGTGAAAAAGAGGTTTACTTAAGGTTAAAAAAGAAAAAAAACCCGACAAACCCCCCAGGGTTTCTCACTCTTTCTACTATCAATCAATCAATCAATCAACCAACCAACCAACCAACCAATCAATCAACTGATCAATCAAATATTTACTGGGTGTCTGCTACGGACCAGGCACTGGGGGTGCAAGGGTAAAATTAATTCCTGCCCTCTGGAACCCACAGCCTGCTGGGTACAAGAGGCCCACATGGCAGGGGTAGAGTGAATCAGGAAGAGTAAGCGGCAGCACAAGAGGCAGCACTTAGCTTAGCCTGCTTAGATTCTTTAAAGGGCCCTTGCAAACACTGCAAATAGACTACTTCCAAAATTTCTGTTCATTTGCAAAGGTAGACCCATTCATTTCAAATGTTAGAGGCACAAGGGTACCGAATAGGCACTGACTCTATGCTAAGTATTTGAAGCTATCTAAGCAGAAGAAGTGCAATCACCTGAACCTTGTGAATGAGAAAGCAGAGCAGCCACAGGACAGACAGACCTGCAGCTGCCTGAGCTGCCGCAGCTGCCTGAGCTGCCGCCACTGATCTTCAGAGGGCATGGCTCCAGGACCCCAGCTGGAAATATCCACAGTGTGTTCAGGTCAAGCTCCTCCACAATACCTAATCAGACTGTCAAACCCTAGCCCTGAAAGATTGTGTGGGTCACACTAATTCAGACAAATCTGGGAGTCCCTGAAAAAGGACATGTGACTGTACTAAGATAAGCTGCTTGCAAAGAGCTGGGTCATCTCAATTTGGCCAGGCTGCATGAATAGTACTTTGGCTAAGTTCGTGGTAGTGGAAATATTTCACTAGGGAGAGAAAAATAAGCAAAAACTCTGGGCACGAGAGAGGGAGGGAACAATGGGTTGCAAGCCTGGCCTCCATTGTTGCCAAAGCCCCTGAAGGTCTCTAGCAGCATGGAGCCCCACCCCACCCCACCCCACCCCATCGGGAGAGAGTTCCCAGCTTGCAGTCTAGAAGCAGGCTTATGGAGTCAGGATGCCACAGACTTGGATTTATCAGGCAATGAAGAACTAGTCAGGTAGTCCTTGGGCAGTCAATCCTAAATTAGGTAGTGACGGACACTCACTCGGAAGGGACACGGCTGGCAGGGGTGTAGGACCTGTTTGCTTAGCTTGGGGAAGTCCAGCCTAACTGAGCCCTAGGTGTAACTGGCTAGATAAGAATCAAGTCTCCAAGGTCTGGGCTTCCTGCCACAGGCTGGTGGCTTAAACAGAGTGCAGCTCTGGGCCTCTACCTGCCACCTTCCACTAAGGCCCGGGGAGGAATAACTTGGCAGAGGCCAATGCCCACTGACAGCTCTGCAGCTCTCTCCTCAGCCCACTCACAATGGCTGTGAGGAGTCTGCATACTTGTCCTGGTTCCAGAGGGAGGACACAGGGCTCACCATTCCCTGAAGAGGAGCTGGGATGGGGCAAGATTCCCAACCCTGTGTCTCTCTTTTCCTGGTCAAAACCCATCTCTAGGCCATGCTGCCCAGCAGGGCTTCCTGTGCAGACAGAAATGCCCAACAACTGTGCTGGCTAGTCTGAAAGGTCTTAGCCTGTGTAGCTATTTCAATGTAAATAAATTAACATTACATTTAAAATGCACTTCCAAGGGCCAGCAAGAGGGTTCAGTAGGTAAGGATGCTTGTTGCCAAGCCTAACAACCTAAGAATAATCTCTGGAACCCACACAGAGGAAGGAAGGAACTGGTTCTCACAAGCTATCCTCTGACCACCCTCCCGCTATACATTCACACACACACCCATTCCCACTCTAGATTAAGTGTTTGCAAAAACTAAGAACTGCTTTCCCACTATAGCCTCATGTGACTACATAAGGACTTGAATGTGGCTAACACAACCAAGGAACAGGATTTTAATTCTGCCTTCATTTTCACTAATTTCAGTTTAGTAACAGGATCTCGTTACCCCTTTGTCCTCAGACACAGAACAGCCGGCGTGTGGCTGCAGAGGAGTTCCCTGATGATACCCTTGAACAGGAGGCAATGGGCCGTTTTGGGCCCGACGGACCTCTGCCGTATCCTCATCCTGGAAGTTAATTAGGACAGTCCTGAACTCAGTCCTACAAGTCAGCGCTCTCTGGCATTAATGCTTTAGGTAAAGGAGGATATAAAATAACAGGTCAGGGAAAGAAATTAACTAAGCTAAGCCTTTAAGAATATTTCTGATACATCAAATTTAAATGAAAGGCTAATACACACAATGGGAATATTAAAAGGCACTTATAGAGGCCCTTGAACACAGGGAGAGATGGGGGGTCATTAAAATTTGAAGATAAGGCATGTTAAGAGATGAGAAGCATTTACTCACAGCTGAAAATTTAAATTAGAAAACCACCTTTTAGTTACTCTCCCAGCTACTGGCAACATATTTACTGTCTACCATAAGGGAGGCCTTCCAGCTGTGCTTGCTTGTCCTTGAGCCCCAGACTCAAGTGCAGAATTACATGCTAGAGACATACTTACAGATGGGTACAGAGAGGACCCAAGGAGGTCCACGCTCAGGAAGGGGTTCAATGAGGGAAACTCAGATAAAAGGGAAGCAGACCAGAGCTTCTCATCAGAACACTACAGAGCTGGGTTTTGTTTGCTTGCTTTGCAATACTAGGGGACTGAACCCAAGTCATCTCAAATGCTAACAAGTCCTACTCCTGAGCTACACCCTTAACTTTACAGTCTGTTTTTGAAAAATTAAGGGACTGGAGAAGCAACAGCTCAGCTGTTAAGAGTCAGATGGCATGAGGCTGGTTCCTAGCACAGACATCAGAGTGCTCACAACTGCCTGTAATTCCAGTTCCAGGGGGGTTGACACCCTCTGCAGGCATTGTACACACATGGTGCTCATACATACATCCAGGAATATACGTATACACACAAAGCAAATAAATACCGGGTGTGGTAATATACACCTTTAATCTCAGTACTTAGGTGTACTCTGTGAGTTCAAGGCCAGCCTGGGCTACATGGGCAGTTCCAGGCCAGAATGGGCTACAAAGTGAGATGCTGTCCGTAATGAAAACACAAGGCATTGAAGCAGCACTGCCAGAACTACATCGCACCACTCACTCAGCATCTCCTTAAGTTACATCCCTACTTTTGCGAGTTGATTTTTTTTTTATTTTTAAATGTGTGTGTGTGTGTGTGTGTGTGTGTGTCTGTCTGTCTGTATGCCAGGTACATGTGTCTATGTCATTGTGAGTGCAGGTACCCATGGAGGACACGACAGAAGGTTGAATCCCTTGGAGCTAGAGCTCTATGTGGTTGTGAACAGCCTGATGTAGGCACTGGGAACTGAACTCAAGTCCTCTGGAAGAGCAGCATATGCTGTTAACTCCTGAGCCATCTCTCCACTTGACTTGAATCAGTGTAAAAGGACATTTGTATTGTTTACATAAATGTAAAATTATCATCATCATCATCATCTGTCACACTTGGCAGAGGCACAGTATGTCATATATGTGCTGACAGAACTTGCCTCAGGTTCCACGATGTACAGAGTATGACAGGGCAGGTGGCCTGGTCAGCGGGTGTGTGCAGAGCTGAGCGGAGGATGCAGGCTACTGGGAACCTTTAGGTTACAGCATAGTTATACATATCTCTTTTAAAAATCTTTCTTGTTTTTCTACAGGGAATTGATGAATAGTTTCATTTAGAAAAATGTCAGTGGTCCTGATTTCTCCCATAGGACAGTGTGCTTCTTTGGTTTGGGAGAAAAACAAGCCAACTGTAATCATGTTGAGGGGTGGGTGAGTGGGGACGGGGAGGAGGGTAGGAACTACCTAGCTTGGTTTTCTTGGGTGGATAAAGTACGTCCATGGTATCTGTGTGAGTAACTCCCATAGCAAAACTCTGGTGATGGTCACACCACTGATCTGTGTGTGGTTCTTCTCTTTTTCAGCTGCCCAGAAAGCTGTGGCAGAGCTGTGAGCTGGGCCAATTGCTCAGCCTGTCTCCCTCAGACAGCCTATGCCCTGCATACAGCTGGGCTGTCTGAGTAGACAAGCTGTCCTGGACAGAAATGCCAAGGTAGACTCATCAGAGAGTCTAGAGCCTGGAGCTAGAGACAGGACATGTGGCTAGTCCAGGGTTAAAGCCTTAAAAGCTTGATCCCCAACACCATTTCTGAGACAGGGTCTCCTAGAGCCAAGGCTGGCCTAGAACTTCCTGCATCCTAGAAGATGACCTTGAACTGATTCCTGCCTCCGCCTCTCTCCCAAGGCTCCACACATGCTAGGCCACTCTAGCCCCTGCCTTGTTTCTTGTTCCTTCTTTCTGGTGCAACCTTTCCTGTCTGACTTCTCCGTACTTGAAATATGACCTAGAAAGGGCAGGCTTTCCACCTTCCATAGCATCACCCGCCCACCTTTCCTGCTACTACAGCACAGATCCCAAACTCGAAACAGAGTGTCATTTCAAAGACTTACCCACTTAGAAAAAAAAAGATTAGCAAGTGTTCAAAGAAGAAACAAGTCATGGAAAATGTGACTTTCTGCTTCCTCACACCTCCCCAGAAAGTAGATACCTTCAAAGCCATCCCCAGTTCTGAGGGAGCCAAGAACTGTCAAAGGTTAAGGGCTGTGCTGGGCTCACACTGCTGGACAACTTTTTCCATTATGTACTTTGAGGGCCATGGCTCCTTTAAGTCAGCTCCCACTTCTTCCTTATAACGATAACTTGATTCATTCTAGAGTCTTTATTGATTTCAATGTAATTCATGTAAAATTCATGGCCACTAACTATGCAATGCTTATTTTTCACATTTGAGTTACAGTATTAACTGTATAGCAGAAATAGGAGAGAAAGGAGAGCGGTAGGGTGGTTTGTGTGTGTGTGTGTGTGTGTGTATACACAGTTTGGACAGAGAGTGCCCAGCAGGTCTACAAGGCCCCTAAAGAAAAAAATGTAACAGTTTCTTTTCTAAAGAAAGGACAGGCAAAAAGGCCACATGAGGTCAGTTCTTAAGAAGGGTCAGCTTCTACTTCAGAGAGTGAGGCCTCCCTCCCAGGCCTCGGTTGTCCCCATCAGAGCAGTTGGAGCCAACAGACCCGTTAGGCCACAGAGCCCAGCTGTCTCCTCCCACAGCTGTGCACCTGGGGCTGGAGCAGACACTGCCTCCAGACTGCTTACTGTAATCACATTTCAGGCCTGGAAACTTCGCAGGCTGGGCCTCCCTGCCACTGGTAAGAGGGTTTCTGGGTCTGGCCTCTGGAACCCCTGACTCACGCCACCTCTCTGTTTCCCTCTGAGCTTGCATCTCTGACACCCAAAAGTGACACAGCAAGGTGGGTCATTAAGATAGATGTGGCTGCAAGCCCTACAGAGCTAGCAAGAGCCCACAGAGAAGCTGAGACGGGGGACTGCCCACAAGTGGGTAGCCCTATTCATTACAGAGCTATCACACAAAAAGGAAGTCCACTGCCGTAGTCCCCAGGTGGGCACAGTGGGAGCAGCTGTCGCCCAAAGGCTCTCACCACTCCCCCTGTCACTGTCACTGCCAGATCCCAGTCTAGCAGGAAAAGTGTGTCCCACAAGTCACTGTTCCTTGTCCTACCGATGACCTGGCCTGGCTGTGGCGATGGCTTTTCTGGAGCATCTGGAAGCATCAGGATTTTTTGCCTTCAGAGGGTCTCCACTCTACACTACCATGTTCTTTTTGCCATTTGTGTAGATTTCTGTCCTGCCCTGGTGCAAAAGTATTAACTTTTCCTTTAGCCTGACATGTACCTGTAGCTCTACCCCAGCCACTATGTTTAAAGCAAAATTCACTTTATTTCAAAAGATATTTAGATATGAAGGGAAGGAGTTTGTCATTGTTCACATCCAAAAAGGAAGCAGGGGAGAAAGACACTAGTCCGTATGCAAACCCAGCATGGCCATACAGGGCTGTACACCTGTCACTTAACAAAAAGAGGGAGGACTGGAGGCCGGCCTAGGTATATAGTGCTATTCTGTACTAACTATCTAACTAACTAACTAACTAACTAACTAACAAACAGAGATAACAGAACCAAACCCAAAACACTGTCACTAGTGAGGCATGCCCCCAGCCTGCCTGAACGTGCTCACTGCCAGGCTCACTGTGAGGCAGTAGAGGAAGACGGGGTTCAGGGGACCTGGGAAGGGAAAGGGGTCCCTACTCCAGAGCTCATTCAAAAGCCTACAGAGACTGTGCCTGTCTCCTAAAGACACGCCTAGGAGGCCATCTGTGACCCCAGCTCTGCTCACTTAGGGCAGGGTGCTTGTGGCCTTGAGTTAAACTTTGTTTACAGTCCTTACCCCACCCCCATCTCACTTCCAGAGCAATCTTTTATGCTAAGACAAATGACTGGCTTCTATGTGATCTTTACATAATTTTAAAGGTCTGCTTTTCTGCTTTCTCTTGAAACAATGTTGTAAATGACACCCTTTGAACAATGTAACCTAAACAGCCATGTCCCTTTGCATTCATTGTAAATACATCCAAGTATGACTCTTGAAAAGCCTGTGCCTGTGTTTTGGATGTGTACCACGATTTTCCTGAAACTCCCTTCTGCCACAGCATTTAAGTGTGTCTTTCCCCTTATCTTAATAACTCTGCTTTTTTACATTGCCTTGCAAGTCGTTTTCGCAGTATAGTCAAGGGTTTGGTTTTACTGAGCAGAATTCCTCAGGCTGCTGGTGGCACTATTGGGTGAGCTGTCTCCCTGCCCAGCTGACAGGATGGCAGCAGACAGATGTGCCTATGGAACTTGGTTCAGTTGAAGTGGGGTCTCTCCTCTCCTCCAGGTTTCTGTCTGTCTTCCCCTCTGTTCTGTCTCCTCACTGCTGTACTGTCTACTCTGGGCTAGCAAGGGCTGTGAAGGGATGAAGAGGAAGAGGAGACGGATGCTCAGCAGGGAACTCAAGGATGGGCCTGAAGGGAAGGCCCAGTGGAAGATGGTTCCTAGGGACCTCAGTGCTGGACAGGGCAAGGTGGGCAATTTCCAGTATCCTGACTCTTCCTCTACTAACCCGAGGACCCATGACGGCAGCAGTAAGCAGAACAGCTGCCGTGTACCCGGGGCTATATTGTGGACCTTTAGCATAAGGTAATTTAGTTTCCACAAGCATCTTGTTTGGTAGATGAAGCAACTGAGGCCCACAGTTTCAGAGAGACACCCAGGGTCACGGGGTCACAGAGCCCTGGTACTCAGACTCTTAACAGTCTCCAGCTCCAAGCTTCTGCTCTCACCATGATGCCAGGTACCAGAGAGGAGGAGGGAGGGGGAGTGTGAAGGGCTTAAGGGTCAGGAACTGAAGTCAACTGTGCTCAAATCTGTATTTCCAAAATGTCTTTTAGGAAAACCTTGGGATGCTTGCATGCCAGAGGATGGGATGAATATGTTTTTGAAGAGCTGATATTTCCTGCCTTTTAGGTCCAAGCAGAGAGGGAGTGTCAGCTGGTCGGGAAGCCCATGTCAACGTGATGAAGTCACCCCACCAGCCCTATGGTATTGGAGACCTCTGCTAGCTCAGTTAGTGAGCACCTCTGGCCTGTGAAGAAAAGTGGGGTGATTCAGAAGGAGGACTCAGACCTCCATCCAGTCTCAGCTGCCAGCACCTCTCAGAGGCCTGCAATGCCTCAGGCATAGTAAATGAAGTTTCCCATGTTCCAATAAAGGGGGCCCCAAGGTCAACTTAAGGATGTGTCCCCATATCCCTGAGCTGGCAGTCACAGTACAGAGAGAACCTTCATCCCTACTCTTTTGTCTACATCCTTCCTACTGCCCTTCCCTGTCTTCTAAGGTGAGGAGTCCTAAGGCTCAAGGAGGGAGAGGTAGGAAGCTGCTGGGGCGCACAGCCCCACCGCCCCACAGTGGTCGGCTTGCAACCGCTGCCTAGGTCTGCTGGGGCGCACAGCCCCACTGCCCCACAGTGGTCAGCATGCAGCCTCTGCCTAGGTCTTCTGGGGCGCACAGCCCCACCGTCCCCCAGTGGTCGGCATGCAACCGCTGCCTAGGTCTGCTGGGGGGCACAGCCCCACTGCCCCCCCCCGCCCCCCAGTGGTCAGCATGCAGCCGCTGCCTAGGTCTTCTGGGGTGCACAGCCTCACCGCCCCCCAGTGGTCGGCATGCAACCGCTGCCTAGGTCTGCTGGGGGGCACAGCCCCGCTGCCTTCTCCCCCCCCCCCCCCCGCCTCCCAGTGGTTGGCATGCAGCCTCTGCCTAGGTCTGCTGGGGTGCACAGCCCCACCGCCCCACAGTGGTTGGCATGCAGCTGCTGCCTAGGTCTGCTGGGGCGCACAGCCCCACTGCCCCCCAGTGGTCAGCATGCAACCGCTGCCTAGGTCTGCTGGGGCGCACAGCCCCACTGCCCCCCCCCCCCGCCTCCCAGTGGTTGGCATGCAGCCTCTGCCTAGGTCTGCTGGGGTGCACAGCCCCACCGCCCCACAGTGGTTGGCATGCAGCCTCTGCCTAGGTCTGCTGGGGTGCACAGCCCCACCGCCCCACAGTGGTTGGCATGCAACCGCTGCCTAGGTCTGCTGGGGCGCACAGCCCCACTGCCCCCCCCCCTCCCAGTGGTTGGCATGCAGCCTCTGCCTAGGTCTGCTGGGGTGCACAGCCCCACCGCCCCACAGTGGTTGGCATGCAACCGCTGCCTAGGTCTGCTGGGGCGCACAGCCCCACTGCCCCCCCCCCCCCCAGTGGTTGGCATGCAGCCTCTGCCTAGGTCTGCTGGGGTGCACAGCCCCACCGCCCCACAGTGGTCGGCATGCAGCTGCTGCCTAGGTCTTCTGGGGCGCACAGCCCCACCGTCCCCCAGTGGTTGGCATGCAGCTGCTGCCTAGGTCTTCTGGGGCGCACAGCCCCACCGTCCCCCAGTGGTTGGCATGCAGCTGCTGCCTAGGTCTTCTGGGGCGCACAGCCCTACCGCCCCCCAGTGGTCAGCATGCAACCGCTGCCTAGGTCTGCTGGGGTGCACAGCCCCACCGCCCCCCAGTGGTCGGCATGCAGCTGCTGCCAAGGTCTGTGAGCTTTTACTGAGAGCCACAGCAACTCCCCTTTCACCCTGTGAAATAAGTGGCATCCTTCTCAACACCCGTTATCAATCTCTGACTGCTTTTAATAGAAGCAGCTCACAGTGCGAGTGGGGTGGATATAAACAGAGGGGAAAACTGCTTGCCTCAGGTCTTTACAGAGAGAGGAGGTGGGGTGCTTTAAAAGCACACTGCACCAGGGCTGCAGTTTCTCTGGGGGTTGGGGAGAGGGATTACTGGAAGATGCATAGCAGTAAGTGATCCACCATGGAGACTGGGCCCACAGCAGTACCCATGCCTGTCAACAGCACATTTTGCTGCCTGAGGACATTTGTCACAGAAGACTGTGGCTTGCCTGCCTGTCATACCTTCTGAGTGGCCCCTAGGCTGATTCAGAGAACCCACAAACACAGCAAGCAATGAGCTGTTCCCTAGCTTTCCCTCAGTCATGACTTGCAAAGGGCTTTTAAAGTGTAGTCCACTGAGGCAGGGCCTCCTCAAGTGACTCTTCTGAGGAACTGGGTGCGTTCACATGAAGTACTACTATTTGATGCAATGGAAGTGTTAGGCAGAGAACTAAGGTTGCGTGCATGTTTCTGGACAATTTTAAAATAAACACTGACAGGGTGGAGGGCTGGGAAGTCTAAACAGCCATTCTGAGTGTGAAGGACAGCTGGAATCTGAGTGACTGCAGCTGGTAGCCTGGACACAGGAGTGATGGATGCAGAATTTCCAACTGCAGGAAGTCTTTCCTGGCACCTACCTCTCTGATGGGCTGACGGGGTAGCCAGGAGGGCTGAAGCATGCCCCTTGACACTAGTCTTGGCCTTCTAACCACCTCCGTTTTCTGAGCTAGGAGCCTTCTTCAGGCCACCTGGGCCTTGCAAGACAGAATCACCCTGGCTGCTCCTGACCAGAGACAACAGCTTCAAGTTGGGGATACTTAAATGGAAGCTGTTTTTCTGTTACACAGGTGACAAAGATGGCCAGTTTTTAATGATACAAGCTATCATTTAAGGTCCCTACTAGCTCTCATTCAGCCCAGCAACTGCACAGTGATAAGTCCCTGGCACTAAAGCACCGTGCTGGAATAGAACTACTGACAGGGCTCCTACTCCAGGTCCTCTGAGACAGTGAGGAACCAGAGACAGTACAGTGCCCATGATCATGGGACTTGCACACTGGACATCATACTCTGGGCACTTCCACTGAATGCAGTCAAGTACAATAAGCTCCACCCATGTTCCTGACACAGAAAAGCCCCACTGCAAAGTGCCAAAACCAAATTGCAGGTCAAAATGAATCCAGTCCCAACTGTGTAAAAATGGCAGCCATTCAGTTGGTCAATACTGAGTAGCAAACAGAACAACGCCCACGTCAGGGCTAGGGTGACGATGGTGACACGAGCAGGCCAGGCTCTATAGGAAGACAGTTGTGAGTGTGTGCAGGTACAAGGGTGGGGACTCAAGGCTGCATGCCCCAGGATAGCCTGAGTGAGGCACTGGGCAGGGGAGGATGATGACATTCAACTTCTACCAGACTATGCAGTTTTCTTCTACAAAGTAAGTATGTTCAGCCATTATGCTAACCAAACATGTATACAGCAAAGAGAAGGCATGGGACACGTATACAGCAAAGAGAAGGCATGGGACGCGTATACAGCAAAGAGAAGGCATGGGACGCGTATACAGCAAAGAGAAGGCATGGGACACGTATACAGCAAAGAAGAGAAGGCATGGGACACGTATACAGCAAAGAAGAGAAGGCATGGGACACGTATACAGCAAAGAGAAGGCATGGGACACGTATACAGCAAAGAAGAGAAGGCATGGGACACATATACAGCAAAGAGAAGGCATGGGACACGTATACAGCAAAGAAGAGAAGGCATGGGACACGTATACAGCAAAGAAGAGAAGGCATGGGACACGTATACAGCAAAGAAGAGAAGGCATGGGACACGTATACAGCAAAGAGAAGGCATGGGACACGTATACAGCAAAGAGAAGGCATGGGACACGTATACAGCAAAGAGAAGGCATGGGACACGTATACAGCAAAGAAGAGAAGGCACGGGACACGTATACAGCAAAGAGAAGGCACGGGACACGTATACAGCAAAGAGAAGGCATGGGACGCGTATACAGCAAAGAGAAGGCATGGGACACGTATACAGCAAAGATAAGGCATGGGACGCGTATACAGCAAAGAGAAGGCATGGGACACGTATACAGCAAAGAGAAGGCATGGGACACGTATACAGCAAAGAGAAGGCATGGGACACGTATACAGCAAAGAGAAGGCATGGGACACGTATACAGCAAAGAGAAGGCATGGGACACATATACAGCAAAGAGAAGGCATGGGACACATATACAGCAAAGAGAAGGCATGGGACACGTATACAGCAAAGAGAAGGCATGGGACACATATACAGCAAAGAGAAGGCATGGGACAGTGCTGCTCGCACAGCACCAGGACAGGTTTCTACGCTAGTGTAAATACAGGGCAGAGGCAGTGTTAGAGTGAGTCAGTTTTCCAACCCCTGTCGATGGGCATCGATCTGGATCATTTCGACTCATTGAGAAGAGGGTATATAGGGCAGACTAGCAGCGAAGTGCACTGTGGAGGAACCCATGGCTTGGGGTTATGGGTACTTTCAGGCCTGAGGCTACACCTAGTAGAACACAAGAAATCAATTATACTGGGAATGCTGAGCTCCCTCAGGCTTCCCCTTCTGGGATGGCAGGTGCAGTGGAGAGGCTGTGACCCTCTCCAGGTGGCACTCTCTGGGTGCAGAGATGTTCTGTGTCTCCTCCTTAATGGAAATCCGCTCCCTTCAGCTATAAGTGGGTCCTAGAGTCTGGACCCAGAACATCAGCCTGTGTACTGAAGCAGAACCCTCTGGCCTTCATTTCCGGCCACGGGGTGTCTGATGCACCTAAGGCAGAATCTTGTCATAAGGACGGCAGGGGTATTGAGGAGTGAGGTTATCTTGAGCTCTCTGCAAGCTTCTGCCTGTCTTAGCTGTGTGCCTTTGAATTGTGCATGCAACCTTTCAGAGCCTTGGATCTCCTCAAATACAGGAAGGGTGGTGCCTTTGGTCTGAAACTTAAGGCAAGGCAGTGTCCATGTGCTACACAGCTGGGATCCATGGGGCTTAAACAATGGACCTGCTGGATGCATGGTTCACTAAGCCAAGTCTGTCCATACTTACATCTATAGGCCACAAGAATCAACTCATTTCAACTCATTTCATAAAACAAAGTGACAATAATGCACAGTAAATGTTCTTGAGACATATCCTCCTGCCATACGATAAACATTCCAGCTGGGCCCTGTGGACTGGCAGAGGCCCTGAGATGGCCTAATAAGCACACATACCTCAAGTGCTCACTGGCACCAGTGGTGGTACAAGAGGGCACAATTGTGAATGAGTTCAGATTTTATGAGCTATGGACCTCAGGATGTCACTGGCATGGTTTAGGATGGGCTAGCCTGCCTATCTTGTCCTGAGGGAGAAGGAAAAACTGAGCAAAGTATTAAACACACACTGAGCATGATGCAGTGGTTCTCAGACATGACAGTCACCTCAAAGGTGGGTTTCTAAGGCCTCTTGTGGGGCTCTCTGGTACCCAGGTGTGCGAAGTACATGAATCAGGAAAAAGAAGAGGCAACACAGAGGTCACAGATACAGGCCTGAAAAGGCAGAACCTTTCTGAATAGTGGGTAAAAAGACTTGGCTCTAGCTACCACTCCCAGAACCTTCACATGGTCTCTGTCTTTAAAGGGAAACTGCCTATGAGTTCATATCCCAGGTCTGCTCTGAGCTGCAGGCTATCCCCTGCCAAGAGCTTATCAAATGTGACACTGTTCCAAATACCCCATAGGCCTCACCTGCCAGTCCTCTTAGGGTCTTCTGCTGTATCATGGCATTTTGTAATCCTTACTGCACACTTGCCAAAAAAAGATGAGGGTGGTCAAGACAAAGGGTGACTGGAAAGACCAGGAGTTAGCTGGTTATGTCTGTGATTTCCAGGATGTAGCTACAACCTGAGCCTAGCGTCTTCCTTTGCTCTCAGGAAAACCGTCCCACCTTGGTTTAGACAAGCCGCAGATGTGCCTATCCTGCTGACCATCCAATTAAGGCCCTGGACAGAAAATGGGGCTGCCATAATCCTCTCTGACTCTGGACTTAAACGTCTCCCCTCCTCCTCCGAGGATGCGGGTTGTGGCCCTGTTTCTAGAGGGCACCTGGATGAGAAGGGTGAGAAATCTAGTACAGTCCTTTAGAGGATGGCAGAGCTTGTGGAAGGAGAGTCCTGGAGCTGGCTCCTTCCCCAAGCCTTGACAAAGGCCCTGACTCTCCCTGCATGAAGCCTGCTGATTTACGCCCGGGGCCAAGGGGAGGCCCCCAAATAGAATCACGACTTATTCTGGAAGATATACAGCCATCTGGCCATGGGCCTTTTCTGCCTTCATTATTGATATTAATGCATTAATTTTCCTCCAGGTAGGTAACTGCAACTCAGCTCAGCCGTTTCTTCCTCAGTAGCATCTACTGGGGTACCAGCGGAGGGCACACTTGTTGAGGGAATGAATGGGGCACCAGGTGGAGGGCGGGTGATTTACTCCATGCCCGCCTACAGCTAGGGTTGATCTTTAGTGTTTCAGACTGCCTGCTGTGACTGCAGAGATGACTCACACAGCCAGTGAGTCAGCAGGAGTAATGTGGGCCCTCGACTCCATTCTTGGAGCCAGTCCAAGTGCCCAGTGAAGAACAAGGCCAACCCAGGTGGCTAGTGTGTCAGATGTGGGTCAGAATGGCCACGGCCCCAGGCATGCTCTAGGGTCCCTCTTCTGAAATAAGGCTCATGTCTCATTTTACCGGCTCAGGCCTTAGTGCCCGCTCTCATTTTTATTCATTTACCTACTCTACTGGCGGGGATTCAACTGTGGACAAGAGTCAGGGTTTCTGCCTCCAAATATGGTCAGCACCTATGTAACCTAAACAAACAGGGACTCCAACCAGAGAAGCACATGCATCTGAAGATGCTGAGAACGAGAGTCTGGTGATCAGAAAGGCCTTGCTGCCAAATGACCAGCCTACCCAGAGTCGGAGGAGGTCAGGAGGTCATGGAGCCAGCTATGCACAGAGCCCTCTGCCCCTCTTAGGCCTGTACCTTGTTAACAAGTATGGGTCCACAACAAGGGAGGCTTGAGGCTGGCAGTGACTGCCAGCAGAGGCAGGGCTGTCTCTGGTCCCCACCATCCTCTCCACAAGGCAGCCTGACAGCCCTGGCTCGCTCGTTCTCTCTCTCTCTCTCTCTCTCTCTCTCTCTCTCTCTCTCTCTGGTGGGCAAGAAACTGGGAGAAGAGGTTGTCTGCTCAGGAGAAAGGACTGGGGCAGGTTGGTTATTCTAGGGCTCTGTTCCCATTGTAAGCAGACATTAGGCTACTCGTGTTGGGGAGCAATAAGGCTCCAGAGGACAGTGGCTCCGAATGCAGGGGCGGAGCGAGAGGCAGTAAGGTCAAGGCTGAGAGGCCTGGGCTCAGCTGAGCTGTAGGTGAAGGCAGCCCTCGTTGGCCCTCTTCACACACTGACCCGCTGAGCCTCTGACAGGCCTTAGCACGGGGCTTGCTATTGCGGGCTGGGGTCGGAAGCCCAAATGAAATGCTCTACTAGAGGAAGAGCTCCAGCTTGGCTTGGCTGAGCTTCTCTCCAACTGAGTGGGGATTCATGGATAAGTAGCTGTGACAATCTACAGTGCTAGATATAATCTTGCGTACACACAACCAAAAAGCAAAATATGTCACTTGAACCTTTATATCTATGACAGGAGAGACTGCTGCTCTGATCCCTACTGACTCTGGTCTGTGAGAAAGTTCCTCTTTCTGTCTACAGGAAGAGGAGGCTATAGGGAGGTGGTACAGAAGCGGGCCTGCTTGCCTCTATCCCCGGAATTCCTGGCTGCCCTTGTACACACCTCATTTCTGGTTCAGCAACACACCTACTGGGACTGGGCCTCATGGAGTCTTACTTTTAATTCCCAAGTATTTTCCCCATTTGTTTTGGTGCTAGGGGCTGAGCCATGACTTTCTGCATGTGAAGCATACACCTTACCACTGAGCTATACTTTTGCTCCTCCCACCCAACCCTTAGTTTTCAGACATCAGTGTATTCTGGTCTAGTGTTGAGGACAGGCTGGCACTTGTTTTCTTTGTTTCACAGCAGGAAGGAAAGGGAAACTCTGGATTGGGTTTCCTGGGAGGGGCAGCCCTCTAGGAGCTCTTGCCTGGTCCTACATAGTAGAGTGAATCTAGGTTTGTATGAATGTGTATAGACACATGTGATAAGCCAGACAGTAACATTCCTCAATTGCTTTTCTACCTTACTTCTGGAGACAAGGTCTTTCACTGGACTTGGCATCCATTAGCTTGATCGCACTGGCTGGCCAGTGAGTCCCAACCCATCACCTTGTTTCCCCTCCCCAGAACTGGGCTGCAGGCATAGACCACTGTGCTTGGATTTTTACACTGATGCTGGGGATTCAGACTCAGAACCTCATGGGTGCATGGCAAGCACTTACCAGCTGAGCCCCCTTCCCAGCCCCAGACAGGGATTTCTACTAAGCAAATTACTCTGACTGCCCACAGGCAAGTGTGCACACACCTGCGCCTGCAAGCTTACATTCACTCAAAGGCCAGTGTCTAAGTGCCTAAAGTAAGCATGGATTTTTATTTTAAACAAAAGCTATCAAAATTGTGGGGCATGTTTATAACCCTTGGTAAATTTCCACTTGTGTACATACACTTAAGGCCTGATCAGAATCTTTATCATGGTCAACAATGTTCTCATTTCTTGAGAAACAAAAACCAAAATGCCCTGCCAGGTTTGATTTCATTTTAAATTCTGACCACTTGAGTCAGCAGCAGACCCATGAATGACTGGAACTCTAATCCTTTCCTGGATAAAGGCTCCTTTCAAAACGCAACTTGGGCTTTGGTTAAAATTCTTCCTGCCTCATTTCAGCTTCCAAAGTCCCACTGAGCTTTGGCTCAAGATTGCTGGACTAGATCTGAGGGCAAGAGAAAAAGTCAGTCCTGTAGCTGGGAGACCTGAGCTGTCTGGTCTGGGAGGGCTGACGGCCATGACGAGAAGACTTCAGCCTTTTAGGGCGAAAAGGTAAGTGGGGTGTTGGGCAATGTGAGAGGAGTTGCCTGAAAGAGCCCTGGTCACAGGAAGCATCGAGCAGTAGGGACCAAGGGCAGGGTGACAAAGACAGACAAAAAGGCAAGGTGGGGCTGTGTGGCTAAGACTGAGGGAGGCCAAAGACTCCCAGAGAGAGCGCAGTGGGGGGGGGGGGGTCGTAACTAAGAGAAAACTTGTAACCGGAAATTCAACACAGAGGAGTCTAGACCAAAGGCTCTTGCTGTTTGAGACCTGAGAGTCTGCTGAATAGGCCCCAGTCCAGTAAGGGTTCATCTGCCAAAGACCTGGTTGAGCCCCAGTTAGAGCAACTCATAGCTAACTCTACTTGTAGGTTTTCCTGCCATCCATTCCCAGTGGCTCCTTGGTTGTAGGATGTAACAAAGAGCCTCTGACATCCTTTCTGGCCCTGAAAGCTGCCAGTTTCCATATTCCAGTTGAATCCTGAAGATGCTCATGTTCTATTTCCTGGAACTTGAGAATGGGGAATCTTCAAATGGGACTTCACAAGTGTGATTAACTTAAAAACTTTTGGGATTACTAAAGTAGATCCAATATAATTAGAAGAAATCCTTAAGAGTAAAAGATCAAGGCAGAAGGCAGAAGGTCAGAGAAAGAGAAAACCCTCCATTGTTGGTTCTGAAGACGGGAAGAGTAGACTGTAGGATCTAGGCAAGGAGAGAGGTCAGGTTCTCTCCTGGAGCTCTCATAAAGGATCCATGGTAGGATTTAATCCTAGTGAGGCCCACACTATTCTTGGCACATCAGAGCCATAGAGCACCCAATTTTGTATAAATTTGATAGAGCAGTCACCAGAACCCAACACATACCTCCCTGTATTCTGGACTGGACCAGTGTCACTAGCCCCATATCCTTGAGACTTGATTTTGGGTGGCTCACTGCTTATAGGCCCTCATTTGGGCTGCCAGCCTGGTAAACAATCATAAGAATATACTGGATCCAACAATTCAGGCTCTCAATCAGATCTTGTTCCCTTCCCTGGTTAAAGCTCAATGCTCTATTCCCTATCTTTATTAGAGCAAACCCATCTTAGGTGTCTTTGCTGGATACCACCAGCTGCCTAAAGAAGGGTTGGCTGAGCTACTACTTAGCCAATGATGGATGAGTGGCTCTTTAGTGCACAAGCAGAGGACAGGGGTGGGTGTGTCCTAGAGTCAGAGCTTAGAGTCCAAGTGCTGTGCTGATCTGAGTTGAGTATTGCCTCCCTGTCCTAGCACAGCATGACACTGAGCAGACTCCTGAACCTTGAGCTTCTCTGTTTTAGCATAATCATCTGTAGAAGGTGAGGATAACTGGAATAACTTGGCCAGCTTGTGAGGGTTCAAGGTGTTAAGCTGTCCTGAAACACTGCTAGCAGTGGCCCTAGAAAGATGTCACTAGGTGGTATTTGTGATCATTACTGTTTCACACAGCAAGATGACAGGAAAGGAAGCAGCTGAAGCCAGGGTCCTAGGAGATCTCAGGAAATAGCAGCAAAAGGGCCACATAAATCTAGCTCAACATCTCCTGTGTGTACTTTTTGAGGCTCCCATTTCTGCCTCTGACTTCTATAAGAGTCTAGTGCAGGGGACCAGAGGAGGGAAACACCAAGGGAAGCAGCTAGAGAAAGTTGTAGGCTCTTCAGCAGGCTCCCTGCATTACAGAATTTGAAGCAGGGCTGGGAGAGAAGCCAGTTTTGTGAGAAGCGGCTAAAGGTCAAAGGTTAACAGGAGTCATTTAAATGACAAGCTTTACTTCCTGCCTTCACGAAGCTCTGGAAAACCCCAACTGCATTTAGAAAAATGCAAAGCATATTATAAAATGCAAAGGCTGACTCTGGCAATGAAAAAAAAAAAGATGAATGCAGGAGATAACTTGGATGTATCAAGATGAAGACCCAGGGAATTGTGGATGTGTTCTGCATGAAGATTTGGCAGGGAAAGGAAGAAAGGTTTGTCTAAGCTGGGATACAAAATGGTCTCCAAGGAGAAACTGGGAGGTAGACTGAAAGAGGAGAGGGGAACTTTTAATTCTTAAGTATAAGCAAATGACTTGGAGAAGCTATGAGAAGCAGGAGAGGCCAGCTCGGGCCTTCCGACCATTGATCTCCCTGGCCTGGCTGTCTGGCACTGGCCAGGACAGTCTGTCAGCTTCTGGAGCACTCTCATGACTGTGTCTGAAACTGAGCAGGCTGCTTGCAGGACCAGCACTGGTTTAGGAGGCAGATGAGTTAGGGACAGACTGGGGTTTCCATGCTGCAGGCAGCTTGAGTTGTGGAAGGACCCTCATGTGGAAGGATCCAGGTCCAGTGATTTTAAGAAAGGCAAAGCACAGCCTCCAGAGGCCTCCAGCACGGGCTGCAGGGCTCTTTGGATTCAGCACTGGCCAAGGGCTGACACATGGGACCAGGGGTCTGAGCAGGAAGCTTGGAAGAGTGACTAACTAACCCATCTCCAAAACTCTTCTCTCTCAGAAAAGGTAATTGAGGCCTCTGGTGAGGTGAGTAGAATTGATCGTGACAGGACAGGCAAGTTGTGTGGTTACTTTACACAAACCCAAGTGCACACAAGCAGTCACAACAGGGGAGAGAGAAGGGAATGACTCACGGTTACAGGGCTGGCGATCTGTCCATACCCAATTAGAGCAGCTGGACAGTAGAAGCACACCTTCTCCTACCTCTCCTGAGTGTCCCCTCCCAGTGCTCAGAGCTTCTTGCAGGAAGAGAAAGCCTTGCTGCAGCCTCCACAAAAGCCTACCCCCTCCTCTGCAGAGTGCTTGGGGACAGGGACTACTGCAGTCCTGTGGTTCAGACTGTCAACCTCACTGAGATCCATCAAGCAATGAGGAGTTAGAGTGTCTTCCTCACTCTGACGCCAGTTTTGGGAGCTAGGCAGACAGCTGCTGCTTCATGCCCAGAGTCACTTCTCTGCTGACATTTGGCTGACTGGCAAGTGGGTAAGGAGAGCTTCCAGAGGGAGGTGGGATTCATAGAGAGCCGTGAAGACTAGGGGCCAAGTTCCAGAACCTTCCTCACTCTGCCTAATGCCATGGTTCACAACACTGGTTATGCGATGGAATCCTCTAGAAGGCATTCAGAAATCAGGCTTTGCTTCAGAGAAAGTGCAGAGCAGGCTTGGCTCAGAGCTTTGAAGTTACAGTTGATGGTAAGAGCCAGCTCCGGTGAAGGATCCATGGCAGCTCTGTCTAACTCAGAACTGCTAGCCTCCCTCCACCTGCCCTGCCCTGGTTGACAGGTCAGGGATGGACTCCATGCTCCACAGCAGCTCTGCACACTAGGATACTATGGGAAACCAATAGTTAATTCTATTTCCAGGTAAATAAAAGCAGAAATGACAATTTAAGCATTGAAATATTCCAAGCTCAGTATTCTGTATATTTTTCTTGCTTTCCATTCTCAGACATGGTTTAATGTCAAGATCATCCTGTCTCCCTGTCCCAAGTTCTGAGGGTACACTGTTGGATGCAGCATGGGGTTCTCTTCCTGGAAGTAGCCCTGAGCACTGAGTGGAGACACTCAGGATAGGCAGAAGGATGGCTTTGTGCTCGCTAGACACCCTATCACCTGAGCTCCTGTTCTATAGATACTTCTTAAAAACCTATAGAGCAAGAAACAGTTGACATTCTCTTGAAAACTCAGACCAGACCATCTACTGTGTTTGCTACATGTTACACTGGTTGCTGACACATCAGAGAGCCTCCCCTGGGCGTCGTTGAGTCTTGTGAAAGGCAGCCATTCCTTGCTCTTTAACAGAGATTCTCATGGCTAGTCTATGGTATCCTAGTGTCCCCGACTTGGGATGCATTTAGGATCATTGCAGGTAACACTTCCAAGTACTTTGCCTAATGTAAATAGAAGCCATCTTCCAAGAAGAGCACAGGAAGAGGGAACAGTCTGATTCCTCCAATCCGTTCTTCCCAGTGGGGCTGGAGTGGGCTAGGAGAATGAAGACAGGCCAAAAGCAGACGGGGGCCAGTCAGCAAGCTAGATGCTGGGGCCAGTCAGGCATATGGAGGCAGCACTCTACAGACTTAGAGGTCATGCAATGGTATATGGTGCTGTTTCAGTATCCCCAGAGATTTATTTTGGGTGTTCTGTGGTTGATGAGATATGAGGACCTCCTTCCTGAGGCAGGGGTAGTCACTAGACCTTGTGTGATCCCTGTCTGCTTGGGCCAGATTGAGGAGGCAGGCCACAGAGTGGACAGAGGCAGCCACAGAGTCTAGAGTCCAGTGTAGGCATAGCCCCAGAGAGCATCACTGAGCAGGCCAGTGCCAGGGATGTCTTGAAACTCAACCAGGGTTTCCTATAGATTCCTATTTCCTATAGTAGCTCTCCCTACTGTCTCTTTTTCCTGTCAGCCAGATGGTGTAAAGGAGGCTGACTTCAGTGATCAGCAACACAAGGCAGAGTGTGGCTCAACGGCCATATCACAGAACTGTGGATGTCTAGGTAGAATTATAAAGGACAGTGTGCTACAAGTGCAGATAAAGACTCCAAGACAGGAAGCCAGTGAGCGTAAAGACTTCTGCTATCCGCTGTGGAGAAGCAAAGGAGTTGCTTCCTCAGAGGCCTGTGCTCTGAGTTACAGTAATATGGAGGGGCTGCAGGCAGGGAGAAAGGCCAGACACTAGGAGATGATGGAATGGCCGAACTGGTCAAGTTCCTGAGCACTTTGGTGTGGAGATGAGATACAAAGAGAGGAGGCAAGGCTACTCAGGGATTTCAGTCTAAACAAGGAGAGCCACCAAAGGGTTTTATGGGGAGATGATCTTTAGAAAGAGTTGAAGCCAGCTTTCTGGCCTGTCAAGTCTGAGGGTGTCTTGGCTGATGCCTACATAGACTGGGCTCAGTGAGGCCATGTCAGGACTGCTAAGTTCTGACAGGCAACATATTACCCTCAGCACAGCCTCCACAAGAGCGGAGTCACAGGTGTCTGAGATGGAAAGGTCAGGGGATATGCCTTAGGATGCCATGACAGGCACTAGAAACAGAGGGATCTGGCCCTGCCAGTGCAAGTGTCCAGAACCCACATAGCTCCCATGGGCGTCAGTGGGCCTCAGATACCATGGTTCTTTGGGCATTGTCCCTCCTGTTTGAGAAGCCAGTTGTGGCTCATGTTCAAATGCACAGGACAGATAGGGTTTGGAAAATAGCTTTAAGCCGTATAATGTCTTCTGTAAAAACAATGATTTTACATTAAAAGAAGAGCAGAATCCTGAAGCCAGCCTCCCTGAGGCAGTGCCTCCTCCCATGCACAGGCTGTTGTCTGGAAAGCCTGCAGCCTCCTAGCTTTTGTCTTGGTCAGAACTGTCCCAGGCCCACTTCAATCCATAGCCAACCAAAGAGGGCACAGTCGTTAGGTGACCCTGTGATCTCAGCAGAACATGTCTCTCTAATGTAGCTCAATTATGATTGTAAGTTTATAAAACAGGGAAAGATTACAGGAATATACATTAAACCACATCAATGAGTGCTACTGAGAGAAAAAAAAAAAGGTCCAGCAGACAGGTACCAATCAAATAATCAATACGCAGGAAACAGCTACATCACTCTGTTTTAAAAGAACCAAATAATGCTGCAATTGGATTTACTTAGAAATTTTCCACTTGAACAAAACTGACAGCTGTATTATAATCACATTTCCAGTCATTTTATAAGATACAAATTTCATTTCTCCATATTTCAACTTCATTTCTGAAAAGTGGCCAGCAACATTATTCATCAAGTATAAGGAGGAGAAGCTTAATTCATAGAGAGGGGAATGGCGCTAATTCTGGGTCTCCACTTCCTCAGAGGATGGGTTTAATTCAAACCTGTTTTCCTTCTCCTGATCTACCCAGTTCAGAGACTCAGTTTCAAAGCATGGTAAAAATGAAGGGAAATGGTGTGAGGGAGGGAAGCTAAAAGAGGAATGAAAAAAGAGCATAGAAAGAGAAAAATATTGATTCTAGCCCTCAGAAAAGCAAAATGGTTTGGGACCACTCAACTGCTAAAATAGAAACAATCCACATTTTAAAGAAACTATCATGGAGGGTATAAGATTCTTGAGATATTTCACTAGATTGGGATGTGTACCAGCTAGGAACCTTCCTGTTCTATGCTGTATATAGCCAGGACCAAATGTCAGTCTGTAACTTGCCATCCATTGGCTCCAAATGAGAGACAACCTTCGGAAATGCCACTGTCATGTTAATGCCACTGTCATGCTTCTACATAATTTAGACTGCTGCTGAAGCCTGAGTTGGCACAATCCTGCAAGCCTTTTTGAGAGCCTACTGTGTGACAGGTGCTGTGCATGGCCCCAAGAGACACCAACTAAGCAGGATGTGCAAATTCATCTGAGGTGTGCTTAAGGAATGGGGCTAGATGCTGATTCAGGAGCAGAGCAGAGATGGGCAGTCAACTCCCACACAGCATATTTGTCAGGTAGACTCGGACATGTCACAACATGGGCAGGAGAGGCTCAGAGAAATTTTGGGGCAAGTGTCACATGACTTGGGTAGGGAAGAGGTGAGGAGGCCTGGTTGGGTCCAGCTGCAAGGCTGATCATGGGACTGGAAAGGAAGGCTCAGGAACAACTCAAGTCTATCAGTCATGCTGGGTGATAGGTAAGGACACCCATTAGGGTGCTTTACCAAGAGAGAGCCTCATTCTTTAACAAGCAAGAGTAGGGCAGGGAGGATGGGCATAAGAGCCACCAAACCACAGTCTCCTAGATGCTGTGTACATATGCCACAGTTCCCTAGATGCTGTGTGCACAAACCACAGTCCCCTAGATGCTGTGTACATATGCCACAGTCCCCTAGATGCTGTGTACATATGCCACAGTCCCCTAGATGCTGTGTACATATGCCACAGTCCCCTAGATGCTGTGTACATATGCCACAGTCCCCTAGATGCTGTGTACATATGCCACATTTCCCTAGATGCTGTGTGCACAAACCACAGTCCCCTAGATGCTGTGTGCACAAACCACAGTCCCTAGCTGCTATGTACACATGCCTTTTGAGTCTCATGTTAGCAATGTCACTACTTTGGTCTGACACTGAATAAAGGACTTCTCTAAGGCTGCAACCTGGGGGGGACTGATCTGAGCTCCCCACTATAGTCTTGGCAGTTCTTTTCAAATCAGCAGGAACTCTCATTCCTGAAACATCTAGCTAACAAGCTTGTATGGCTTCTGCCATTGTCCAGTGTGTGCCTTTGACTGGTACACTCATGACCCCATGCTTTCTCAGACCCATAGAAATAACGAATGGCTAATGAATGGAAAGGAACTTATTTTAGCTCTTAGCATTGTATCTGGCCTTTGCTACTTTGTGGGTTGTTATTTTTCCCACCCCCTCCCCTGCCCCATTTCACCCCATTACTAGCTAGGAGAGAAAGAAGGACAGAGAGGAGAGAGAAATACAGATCCTGGAATCTAGTTTTTTCCCTTTTGTTTCTTTTTTGAGCACAACTACTATCAAAGTAGAAACAACCCCCTACCAACCCCCCACCAACCACCAATCCTGTCTTGGGGCTCTGGCATTATATACCCTCTGAGAAGTTTCCTCAATTACAAATGTCACACAATCACAGAAACTATCTGCAGCTGGAGAGGCAAAACCACGCCTCTCCTAGAGCATAAGGCAAATCACAATCAGCTGCTGCAGAGAGTCTGCGGCAGCCCCACTTCCCTACACATAGGATTAAAATAAAAACATATTCTTAAAACATTTCTGTGTTTTTTTTTTAAATAAATCAACATTCCAGAATTCTCAGTATATAGCATGTGGCCAAGACACGAGTGCTCATGGTGTTTAGTCCCAAAGTCTGTGCCCGCTGCATACCATGCTGAGGATTCCCAACAAAATCTTTTGGCCTACAGAATCCAGACACAGGCACGGTTAAACTTGACTTACCAAGGAGGAGTGGCTCTTAGGTGCAAGCTAATTTGCCCAACGTCACACATCTAGAGCACACCACTAGGCTTCCTCAAGTCTCAGGCACTGGTTTCTGAACACAGCACACACTGTTTATTAAATGGTAAAGTTTCAAAGGACAGATCACCATCTTACCACTCTCTTACATTCTTATTTTAAAAATTCTTGAACTTACAGAAAAATGTAAAGATGGCTACAATAACACATGTGTACCTGCCTGCCTGCTGCTCAGGCGGCAGATGGAGCGTGTGGCTGGCTGTGCTCTGTTCTCACTTCAGCTATATCTGCCTCTGCTCTCGTGTTCTCCACAGCACACACCACTGATTTCTGAGTCACTCCAGAGCAGCACTTACTCCTGAACACATGGGCTTTCTCGCTGAGAACAAGGACACATTCCCACACAGCCACAAGGCCGTCATCACACCCAGGAAACGCAATGTAGATCCCAGTCACCTTGTCCAACCACAGCTTCTCATGAAGGTTTCAAAGACCCAGTTGCCAGAAAGGGATCCTTTATTTAAAGCTACATTTTAAAGATTTTTAAAAATTATTTTCCAATTATATGTAGGTGTATGTCTCTGTATGGGGTTATGTGCATGTGAGTGCAAATGCCCTCTGAGGCCGGAGGCTATGATCAGTGGAGCCAGAGTTACAAACAGTTGGGAGGAAGCTGGTATGAGGACTGGACATGGAACTTAGGTCCAGGAGTAATGTGAGCTCTTAACCGATTAGCCAGCACTCCAGCCCTCTTTAAAGTTTTCTTAATCCAATGTTTGGTGATAGCTGCCAGGTGTCTGTAGTTGCAAGAACCTAAGAACAGTATCTGTATCAATCTCATTTGTGGAGTCATTTTCTGTGATACTTTGATTATTTACATTGTGGGCCAGGGCTGACCTTGAACTAAGAATCCTGCCTTAGCTTCTTGAGTCATTGCGATCATATGACACCACACTTGGCTTTCACTATCATTCATTCATTGTTTTGTGGTACTGGGGATTGAATCTAAGGCCTCACCCACTAAGCAATCATTCTCATTCTTAATAAAATTATTCTGTACATTAATTATTTTTTGCAGTTTTGAGAATGAAATTGGGAGCCTTATGCATGCTGTTTGCTGAGCTTGCCTCAGCCCGGGGTGCACAATGCTGGAGGCTTAGGCTGCTGCCTTCCCGACACTGCTACCCTTTGCCTTTCACTGTGCTTACTGTCTGTGTTATTCTTTTCAGTTTTACCAGTATGAAGCACATGATCATGCCTGGGTCATCAGCAAAATAATCGAACAGAGAATTTTCGAGAACTGACAGGATTGCAAAATGGTCATTGGCTTTGCAAGACAAATCAATGGGTTTACATTTTCACAGACTTATAATCAAACCACATAACCTGCTTGGGGAGCTTCTTGATACCTTTTCTGGAAATGAATCTCCAGGCAATCAGACAAGTCCAGTCAGGCATGCTCACTGGACTTAAGAGCTCTGCAAGTGGACTAGAGAAAACAGCAGAGGTGGGAACTGTTAAACATGGCAGGGTAGAGGGGCACGGGATGGGGACCCTCAGCAAGGTCTTTCATGACATTTACAGAAAGCTGGGGCATAGCTCAATGGTTGAACACTTGCCTCTATTGTGAAAAGCCCAGGGTTCCATACCTAGCATCACAAAACCAAATGACAACCTTCATAGTTACACTCATATCCATCAGTAAACAAGAAATAAAAACTTGGGCTGGATCTCAACACAGATCAAGAATCTGAGGACAGTGTGTCATATGAGCTTCACTGGGTCTTTACCGAGTTGCAGCATGGCTGTTCTGGAAACAAGTTAGGCTTGGGGTAGGGTGCTCATGTTGGAATGAACCAGCTCTGTATAAAGAGGAGCAGGCGACCCCTGTGAGGGTCAGGAGAACAAACTGGATCCAATGAGACTGACATTTGTGCAATAATGCACCTCTGAATCCAGGCCACAGAAAAGAAAGGGGGTGGGGCAAAGTGTAAGGACACTTCTGCTGGGCCACAGTAGCATGTGAACCACAAGTGGACAGCATCTTGCAGAGCTCAGTTCTGGGTTCTTCAGGAAAGTTCTGCAGGTTCAGCCTCCCTGCTGTACCTTTTGACCTACAAACCAACTCTCCGTGCTGAGGCCAGAGAGGTTTTCTGAGACACAGTCCAGTCAGCTGGCTTTATAAAACCGTGCTGCATTACCGGAGGCTAACTCTCCTCTTGCTCCAGCATCCCTCTCTCCAGCAGCTGGCCCTCGGCCAGGCCCACATCCTCTGCGAGCACCCCCAGCAGAGCAGCTGGTACCTGCTCTCAAAGCACTTGGCATAGCAACCACCTAATTTGTGTTTTGTGATGCTGTGGTGGGTGGGCAGTTACCTCCTCCTGAGCCTGGGATCTCAGAAAGCCTGCTTTGCACTCACATGTCTGCCCCTCCCACCTGGTAAGGCACAGCAGATGGGTGTTTCCCAGATACTCCCTTTTTCTGTGACCACACTCTTATTTTCCTGTATCCTTTCATGAAATGACAATTCATAAGTGCTTCTGAATTAAAACAAATAACACTCCCCCCACCCCCAGACAGATCCTCCCCATATTGTCTAGGCTAGTTTTGACTTCTTGGGTTTAAGCCATTTTTCTGCTTCAGCATCCTAAGTAGCTAGGATGAGGTGCACATCACTATGCCCAGCCCGAGTGCTTTGTTTAAAAAAATCTGTCTTGGCTTAAAAAACAAAATGTTTGCCTTGCTATCCTCAGTTGTACTGTTTTGTTGTGAAAATGTTTGCCTTGCTGTCCTCAGTTGTACTGTTTTGTTGTGAAAATGTTTGCCTTGCTGTCCTCAGTTGTACTGTTTTGTTGTGAAAATGTTTGCCTTGCTGTCCTCAGTTGTACTGTTTTGTTGTGAAAATGTTTGTCTTGCTGTCCTCAGTTGTACTGTTTTTTTTTTTTGTGAAAATGTTTGCCTTGCTGTCCTCAGTTGTACTGTTTTGTTGTGAAAATGTTTGCCTTGCTGTCCTCAGAAGCTCAGCCTTGTACTGTTTTGCTGTGAGCTGCTTTGGATCATGGAATCCAAGAGTCTGTAGGAGGATGATACTTTCCAGACCCAGACTGGGGAGCACATCTTCACCTCAGGAGCCTTGCACTCCAGGCTGAGGTCTGCATGCTCAGACCTGTCTCTTGCGGCTCTAACAAGCTGCTACAGGGCTCCACCAGGGGAAGGTGAAGTTTCCAGTGACTGAGGGTGGCTCTGTACAACCTGAGCCCCACAGAACAGGATCCAGGCTCCTGATGCCCTTTCCTCTGAAGTCTATGGAACTGTGGACAGAACTACAGTGGCTGTGGAGGGCTGAGGTGCGTCCTAATTGCCATACATCTCTCTGGGCTCTCTGGCTGTGCCTCTCACCTGCTGCAGGGTCCTGCTAAGTCACCACTTACCAGTCCCTGCCATGTGGACTGTCCTAAGCTAGACCCCTAGAGTCAATCTATATCTCTGCCAGTTACTCACAAAACACTGGCCCTGAATGTGAACCACCTAGGACACCTGTGCAACTGGCATGTCTGGGAGCTGTTTCCCTTCTACAAAGTCTCCCCACCATTGTTATTGTGCGAGCATTGTGCCACCATTGCTCTGAGCATGTCCTACTGTGACACAGTCAGACTCAGCTTCTAGTGCTGTGCCTGACATGTACCTGAAAAGATGAACGGGTCTTCATTAACCAGATTTTCACTGAATGGACTTCATGGATGAATTTTAAAAGTCAGGATACACTGAATATGGTGGCTCAAACCTATTATCCTAGCACTTAAGTATCTAAGACATAGGAACTGCCTGGAGTTCAAAGGCCAGCCATGATGACGAGGTGGATTCCAGGCCACCTTGAGTTACTGAATGAGTCTCTGTCTCACATAAACAAAAGAGTTGGTGCACTGTAAATCCTGCAGCTGCACTGGCTCTACTGGCTCTGCCCCAGGCTGCCTAGGACATCAGCAGGGCAAGCTAAGAGCAGAGGAACTGTGCTCTCCCTCTAACTGCAAACAGCAACCTGTACCCTAGAGCTGTAGGATTTATCAAACAGTGTCTACTCATCCAACTAACAAGAAGACTTGAGTCCTTATTGTTAAAGAGGACTGAAAAGCCATGACTACTGCTGGGTGCTGGGTGCAGGCACTGCAAAGGGAAGACGTGGGCAGACATACAAACTCAGTACTAATGGTGAGGCTTAGGTCTAGAGGTCGGTGAGCCAGAATGAAAGTCTTTTCATTCCCTGAATGAAAGTCTTTCTCCCTCCGCTCTTCTCTCCTCCTTTACTCAGTGGACACAGCAAACAGCTCATGACAGCTGCACTAGCCTCGCCTCCTTCTCGGAAGAACAAAGACAGGCTTCAATCAGAGCAGACCCAGAATGTCACCACATCTTTGCTGCACGGGGTGGAAGACATCTTAATGTGATTTCTGCCATTCAGGACCAAAGGCCCGGTACTGGTCAGCAGACTCTTGTCTAAGGCTGTGCTTCTTATCAGTATAGTGAGGTCAACAAATACTTGTTACATCATGTTTCCTGCTGTGTAAAGTCAGCATTTCTTTGCACCTACCAGACCTTATCATGGGAGATTAAAGTGCACCAATCCCAAACCTGTCTTTTAGATCAGCTTCCGAGCTTGGCATGAAGGACAGAAAGACCTGAGCTTTCAGTCCCTCAGCTGTCATCCACCCACTCCAGGGCCAGCTTTATAGGACTCCATACTTAAAGTGTGATGATCTTCAACATTACAATCACCAAAATAATTTTAAACAACCAACCAAATTAATAACAGCAGCAGCAGCAGCTAACAACGTTGTAGTAC
The DNA here is from genome assembly GCF_947179515.1 of Apodemus sylvaticus. NCBI lineage: Eukaryota > Metazoa > Chordata > Mammalia > Rodentia > Muridae > Apodemus > Apodemus sylvaticus. Next base: position 105,348,650 of record NC_067481.1, on the reverse strand, counting down.
CAGGTTTTAAAATCTCTACTGCTTCAAGTTTTCTGAACATCATGCTCTTTAGCAAAAGACATAATTTGCAATCCGGCTGGGTAAAGCTAGCCAGCCATTACTTTCTTAATGGCCAACCACCATAAGGCTCAGTTAAGTGATCTCAACTAGCAACTAATCAATTAAAATTGATAAGTGAAATACTTTTAACCTTTATTTCAGCAGGGCTCTTCCTAGGGGAAGGAGAGAAGGATGGAATGTGAATTCCCAGCATAAAATTTAATTCCATTTCACAAATGTAAAATTGAAGGGAGCTGTCTCCCTCTCCGCATGGATCAAATCAGAGAAAGCCTGGTCCCGAATCTCTATGGCCAACTCGATCAATTCTAGCCTTACAGAAATCACCACAGCTGATTTCTGTAAGGGTGAAGGGTCAAAGGAGACAGGTAAAGAGGGTCATACTTTCTGTTTTCTCTACCACAAGGAGAGATGAAAGCACAAACACGAGAATGCCAGCAGAGAAACAGGAGTCAGTGAGGTGCTTTTCTGCATCTCGGTCCCTCGGTGAGGGGCGAGCACTGGGCACCTGGCGCTGTGCAGGAGGCAGGATTCTCTGGTATGCTGAGCCACTAGCTGCTCAGTCAGGTGTGTGGCTGTGGCTTTCATGCCACCTTTCACCTAGTCACTAAACAAGACTGGCTGCCTCTCTGCCTTTTTCCTCCTCTAATAGTAAGGATGGAGGCGGGAGCCTTCTATGCTAAGAAAGGCTTTCCAAGAGTTCTCTCCACTGGCAACTACTCCTTTTTTTTTTTTTTTTGAGGTGGGGTGGGGGTGGGGGAAGGCAGTGGCAGAGGGTGGTTCTTTGTGTAGCCCAGGCTGTCTTAGAACTCGATCTGTAGATCAGAGTGGCCTTGAACTCATAGACATCTGCCTAGGATTAAAAGAGTGCCGCTGTGCTGGGATTAAAGGTGTATGCCACTACCTCATAGCAACAATCCCCATTTTACAGAGGGAAAAACAGAGGCTGTAGTGGAAGAGAAAAAGTAGGGCAGAGCTGGCTTGAAAGCTAGCACTCAATGGCTGGATACACAGATGTAGTTTTGTCAGAACTCCCCAAACTATATATACTGAAGGTTGGCAGAATTTATTAAATCTAAATCACACCTCAGAAGGATGGTTTCCAACAGCTGGACTGCAGAGCAGTCCCTGCTGCTCCTGTGTGTCTTGCCTGTAGCGCTCCTTCAAGATTATTCTCTTGGGACCCTGAGTCCTTGGCAAAGGTTCCTGATATTCCTCTGACAATCATGGTTTGAGGGAAAGCTCCACCGTCCAGTCTGGGCTACCAGAAGCATACTCTGGATTTTTATAGTTCTTTCTGTCAGGGCTACTTAGCTAGGGCTGATGGTGGCCATCAGAGCCAAGAGATGGCAAGGGGCGGCTTTGCACTGCCTGGTGCAACACCCAGATTCAGCCTTATCTGAACAACACTACTCTTGGCCTTCCCCCAAAACTGTCAGCCAGCCCCTTCCTTTTCCCACTGCCAGGCCAGTTTGGCTTTTCTGCTTCCTAAGATTCCAAACAGGGAGCTGGAGAGAATGCTCAGCAGCTAAGTGGGCTTGCTGCTCTTACAGAGGACCTAGCTTTGGTTCCCAGCACCCACATGGTGGCTCATGACTGTAACTCCAGGGACCCTCATGCCTCTGGCCTCCAGGACACCAGCATTCATCGCCCTCAGCCCCTGTCCCCTGAACATACACACATAATTAAAAACAGCAAAAATAGATCTTTAAAAAACAGACTCCTAATGCACCAGAATGTGCTACCATACAGAAAGCCCGTGTCCTTTGGTTTGTATGTGCACCATGGTAAATGGAGGAAGAGAAAGCCACACAACGCTGAGAAGGGCTCTGGAAATACCATCGTCTCTTGCTTGTGACCCAGTACTTTGGAAATGAGGCAAGCAATCTCAAGTTCAAGGCCAGCTTGGCCTATTCAGAGATCCCTACCCTGTCTCAAAATAAAATAAAATAAAAATATTTTATTCTCTTATGTTGTAGAGGGAATTTTGAAGCAATGAATGATGGTGTCCTCATTATTTGCTTTGTCTGTTTTTTTTTTTTTGTTTTTTTTTTTAAATCAACTTGACACAGGCAGTAGTCTTTTGAGAAGAGGGAACCTTAATTGAGAAAATGCCCTCTCAAGATGGGCCTGTGCTCAGGCCAGTTGGGTAGTCTCTTGATTAATGGCTGAAGTGGGAGGGCCAACCTCGCTGTGGGTGACTCTGTGTCAGGTGGTCCTAGGCTGTAAAAAAAAAAATGCTGAGCAAGCCATGAGGAGTAAGACAATATACAGCATCCTTCCCTGGCTTCACTTCCTGCCTTCAGGTGCCTGCCTTGACTTCTTTTGATGGCAGACTGTGATGTGAAAGTGTAAGCTAAACAAACCTTAGCTGGTTTGGGTCATGATGTTTTATCACAGCAATAGAAACCCCCTCTAAGACAATAGTCAATACATAGTTCAAGGCTACAGGCTGAGCACGGGCTTTTCTGATTTGCAAAGCTCTTGTTCTTACCTAAACACTGGTGATTTACTTTTGGGTTTGTTGTGGCTTTTCATTTTGCTAGCTAATTTTTTACAGGCTTCCTTTTGGCATCAAGAGAATCTCTTTTTCCACTAGACTCAGACAGAAACTAATCCACAACAGCAGAAAGGCCAGTGCTGTTCTCATTAGCAAGGCGCACTCTCACCGGACCATCCACTGCCCAGCATTGCCCTTCTGCATGGTCCTGGATCAACGGCAGTGCAGACTGCATGCTGCACATTCCCCACATCACAGCAGGTGACCCGACAGAGCAGAGCCTGTATCCCCTGGCCCACTGGTGCAAGACAGGATGGCCAACTCACTCAGATCCAAGACATCATCTGTTTTGATCAGGTCCTCCTCCCGAGTCAGTGGCAATTGGGTCTCAGGTTCCCCTCGCAGCTGCAGTGACAGGGAACGCAGCATGAAGAATACCCGGATGGCCTGGATAGAGCAGAGAGCAGAGGAGAGTGGAGTTTTAGAGGTGTTTTGGAGAGGTGCCCTGAATGAAGGCATGGTATGGTGACTCTTGGTTAAATGGAAAGGAAGAAGAGGGACAGAACAGACCAGCCTTGAAGCACCATGGCCTGGAGCCGTCATAGTAAGATGATACTTCGGGGAGAGCCTGCTTCAGTTCCCAACAGATTGAAGCCTGGGTCACTTCACTGGGCACCTGCCATTTGCCAGCACCTATCCTCAGGGGTCATATGACCTTTAACTCACATCTCCTGACTGCTAGCTTGCTCATTGCCATCAATAGCCAGGAGTCGAGGAGTGCCGCCAGAGGCAGCACTTCAGCGACAACTCCCTCGACACTCCAACTGAGCTAGTGGGGCTGGGAGACAGCACTCACCAGCTTGGGTGCCAGTCCTATGCAGTAAATATGGGCACAAGACAGGAGAGTAGCATGCATATAGGCTTTAGGTCTGGCTAGACTCACTAAGAGTTCAACTCTCATCTTAAGTCTCCAGGCTCTTGGGCCTGGGCCTGAGGAGGAGTGTGACAGACAGATGAGCTGATACTTGGTCAATGGACAACAATGCTTTGTGAGCCCCTCAGGCTCTCCCACCTGACCTCAGGGCGGAGACAGCTTGCCATCACAAGCATCCCTGACCCATGAGAAAGGCCTGCCAAGCCTTGAGTGTAACCACCAGGCAAGTCCTGAGAGAGAGAAAAAAGGCCAAGGACACCAGCTGCCAGGACTATCTGTACTAAAGCAGCCCTTAAGCTCCAGAAACACGCTTGCCACCAGCAGAAGGCCCAGAAGCACAAGGCGAGCCACAGGGAACCATGGGGAACACAGTTCCAGAGGCAAGGTCAGCACTGTCCCCCAGTCCACTATGGTGGACAAGGCACAGTAATTCTGAGCTCTCTGGTTATGCCACAGTCCTGAGACAAGGCTAGTGGGCATAGCCAGCGCAGGCCTGCAGTAGGGGGTGATCACCAACATAAAGGAATGTCAGGGCAAACAACTGTGACTTCACACAGGTGAATTTCCAGTTGTGGCAAAGATAGTGACAGTCCTAGCTTACATGAAGGGAAGAAACCCTTTATCTAGTAAAGAACTTTCAAAAAACAAGGGGGAACAAATTCTTGCCTTCAAAGGGCTGGAGGGTCACTGCATCTGAGTGGCTCAGGCAATGAGTATCTCTGATTAGTTAACAAAGCCCTGATCCTACCTTGGAGGGTCTCGTGTAGAGACTTTGAGAATACTCCCAGCCCTGGCCTCACTTGAATAAACAGGGACTACAGGATGAAGGTAGCTTCCCTGCAGTGATGGTGCGGCGTCGTGAGGGCCCAACATGAATGTCCTGAGTAGACTTTAAAGTCTAGATATCATAGAGCCTGCACCAACCGGAAGAAACAGAGAAGTGGTTCTATTAAAACAAAATAAAGCAAAACAAAACAAAATCAAGAGCTCCTATCTAGTAAGCACCAGCTATGTGCTAGGGCTCAAGGGTCCTATACTGTAAATATAAGACTACAGGAGCAGGAATGCTGAGAGGTGCTGACAGGGCAGAGTGAGCTGCTAAGGGCTGAGCCAAGCCTCTGTAACATCAGGCACACGTCCACACAGCCTCATTTACCAGGAAATGCAATCCCCGTGTTAGTCCAGAGAAGACAGCAATAAGAAGTGAAGTGGGTGTCACAGGAATATATGACAACCAGAGCTCTTTTGTAAGTAGTTACATCTTCAGGGATGAGGAGAAGGAAAGAAAAGAGCCTACTGCATGCATGTTCCAGTCTGTCCATGTTGTCATGTCATAGGTAAGACAGATGACAGTGTCAAGTACATTGCTTTCAGGGTTCTGCTGAAAACAGAAAATGCTGCTTTCTGTAGCCTATCCCTTGGAAGACTGAGGCTTTCCAAGGAATCTATAAATTCAGAATTTGGCTCATTTTGTTCTTTTCTCTTTCTTTCTTTCTTTCTTTCTTTCTTTCTTTCTTTCTTTCTTTCTTTCTTTCTTTCTTTTCTTTTTTTTTTTTTTTTTGAGACAGGGTTTCTCTGTATAGTCCTGGCTGTCCTGGAACTCACTCTGTAGACCAGAATTTGGCTCTTAATGTAGGCATTTTGGTAAAACATCTGCTTTTACTCTGCAAATGTTGAATGGATTATATTTCCAGGAATACAAATAAAAAGAAAGTCATTTAAACTATAAAATACAATATAAACCATATATAATACCATTTAAAATACCAACTCTCAAGGGAAAGCTACATAAAAAAGAACCCCATGTCTAAGTCCAGAGAGAGGTGAGTCCCACAGGGCAGAAGTAGGTTCCCAAGGCAGCCGGAGGACTGGCATGCACGCTGTTTCACCCCATGGCCTTCTTGCCTGCCACCACCCTAGAGCTCCTCTCAGCAGCTCCCTCTCACCACTCACAGCCGCTGAGCACTGTGTGGGGCTTCCCCTTACCCCCACTCTTTCCAGGCATTCTCTGTGTAGCCCTGGCTGTTCTGGAACTCATGCAGTAAAACAGGCTGTCCTAAACCTCATTGAGATTCGACTGCTTCTGCATACCCCATCCTCCACTGAGTGCTGGGAATAAAGGTGTGCACCACCATGCCCAGCCTCCTGCCAGTTGGACAATAATGATCCTATGTGGGTCCCATCTGACAAGCAGAGAGATGGAAACCCATGGCTGTCAGGCTGGCTGCCCATGCAGCTCCAATGTCTGTGTTCTTCTGACCACAGTCCTTGGCCTCCAAAGGAGTCAGGGCTTGGGACCGAAGGTTTTATCAAGCACTCTTCTTTTCTTTGCTAAATCAAGGTACAAAGTTTTAAAGTCATAGTCAAAAGTAACAAGAAATGATAATTGTTTCAGATCTTGGAACCCAGGAGACCAAATTTCAAAAGAGAAGACAGTTGACCAAGGTCTTATATGAAGAAACTTCCACTTCTTAGCTTCTCTGAGTCTGGGAGCAAACCCCAGTGACATTGAGTATCTAGAATCCCAGACCATACATAGGCTTTGGAAGAGAAGGTCTGGAGGCTGAAGACTCTCAGTTCCAACTGGGGCTAAGCGAGAGCAGGAGTCCCTAGTGTCTGGTCTACAGATCCGGAGAGGGATACACGGTGAGTGAGGGGTTTCCACGGCACAGGTAGCCCTGGATCAAGTGCTCAAGGCACCTCTGCCAGCTTCCTTGCCATCTTTGCAAGCTGCTGGATTTCAGTGACAGTCACTCAGGTAGAAGCCACCAAGGCTGTGAAAGTAAGTCATCCTGAAAACAGGGTTGAAGCAGTTGGCTGTGGGCCTGGCCTAGAGAGGAAGCTAGGTGGTAATGTGAGAGATGTACAAAAAACATCCATACCAAAAAAACAAACAAACAACAACAAAAAAAAAACATCCATACCCTTTGAACCAGAAATCCCGCTTCTGGGAACTTCTCCTAAAGAAATAATTCAAAAGAAAGAAAACACTGTGTTCATGAAGTAGTTGTCACGGTTCAGCTGAAAAAGAGTAAATTACAGTGGAGTACCCTAAACTCTGACCAATGGAAAAACCTATGGGAGCTGTGGTAAGAGAACTCCTGACAACCTTTACGCAGTCCTAATCAGACAGCTGTGGTGGCACAGGCCGTGTTCCCTGCCCATGGGCTGTAGAGGAAGGAGGATCAGGAGTTCAAAGTTAGCCTTGGCTGTATAGTGAGTTTTAGGCTAGCCTGGGTTACATTAGACCTTGTCTACAAAGCAAGCAAACACACACACACACACACACACACACACACACACACCACTGTAGGCTGGGGGTAATGTCACTGGTAGCATCTAAGAACTGGGAAGCTTATCCAGAGCTGCGAAAGCCACTCTCACAACAGGAAAACTAATACATACAATGAAGAGAGGAAGATGCAAGTGAGGCCATGGCAAGACCCCTGGGCCATCATAAGAGGCTGAGTTTGTGGACAGAGGATGTTTCTAAGTGTTGAAATATGGAAGAAATTTTCTTTCTTTAAAAATGCTGAGATATGACTGAATTTTCTTTAATGTGTAACACACAGCCATGCCATTTCCTCAAGATCAATAGTGACAAACACAAAAATCTGCTGTCCCTACAGGGAACATGGGATCGGAATATGGGGACACATATCTGTAATTCTCGATATCGGGGAGGCTGAGGTAGAAGCCAGCCTGGGCTACTTAATAAGACACTGTCTCAAACAAAACCGAGGAAAGGGCGAGCACATGCCGAGCATGTGTGCCCTGGCCTCAACCCTGCTACCAAACACAGCACCCAGCAAGGGATGGGTTGGCCATGGCTTCCCAGATCGCTAATACTTCAGTTCAGCCTTTAACATTTGCCAGAGCCCCCTGCTGGCACTCCTCTGCACCAAGCTTAGCGAGTCCTTGGGTGAAACCTCTTGCTCATCATAGACACCGGTGTACCCTGCTCCTGTCCCACCAATGCTTTCAGTGTTTACCATCTGCCACACACTTCACAGCGATCCTGTGACTTTCTGTGTTTACCATCTGCCACACACTTCACAACGATCCTATTAGCTACTGTGGGCAAAAGCTGAGGGGGCACGGGAGGAACGTTAGGCTCAGGGGGTTAATGCTTCCCAGATCACACAGCTATACGCTGTGCAGGCCTGGCTCGGGAATGCATGCTCTTTCTCAGCCACTCCACCCAAATGCCCGACCTGAGTGGGGAGAACTCAAACCCAAGTTCTGCTTGGACCCCCAAACTCTGATGACTTCTATTTCAGCCCTTATGGGCTGTCATGACTCAGGGGCATGTTTGTGATTTTGATCTCACACTTAAAAAAAGTATTTGTGTTGTATGCACTCATGGAGGTCAGAGGACAACTTGCAGGAATCTGTGGTTTGCTCAGGGACTGGGAATGTGTGTTGCTTGAAGATACAAATTGCCCACTTCCTCAGTAGACCCTGAGCACATGGTTAAAAGTGTTAGCAGGGCGGAGGAGGTCACAGAGGCCTCCAGTCTGAGGCACACACTAATTTATGTCACTTGCTTCCTGAAATCCCAAAGTGAAACCCTTCTGCTGCTCTAGCCACAAGCAGACCAAGGAAGATGTGGTAGTTAGTTTGGGAGCTATCATGAATGCTTCTAAATTATCCATTCATAGTCATGTCTCCAGGGAATGATTTTCCAGGAAAAGGCAGTGTTGCTTTCTAAGAAAGAAACCGAGATCTTACGCAGGAGATAAACTACTGTGAAGAACCTGACCAGGCTGCTTCCTAGAGTGGCCGCCTCAGAACAAAGTGCTGATAAGGGGATCACCTCTGCTAGTTCTAAGAACAGGGCTCTGTGCACATGATCTCCTGCCTCCTGGCCAGCCAGCACCATGCTCACTGGCAGACACTTTGCCAGTGTGTTGCCTGGGGTTCTGAGACCTCGGCCAAGCCTCACACCCACCTCCCTCCCCATGCTGGGAGTTCTATGATCTGTGTTCCCACGCTTCACAGAAGCGGAGCTTGGCTTCCATTCAAGTTTCTGACTGCACTCGGCCATGGTGCGGGTAGTCGACAGCAGCCCACTGAGGTGCCAGTTGCCACAGAACCTCAATCTCCATTTTCCAAGAACAGACTTCGAAAAGCCATGTATGGTAGTAGGTGTATGCATGAGACTACTCTTTACAGGAGACTAGACACCTACTGGTCTAGTCTTTAACTGGTCAGGCTTTAACTGATCTAGAGATCCTTTCCCTATGGCCCAGGAGAGGCCAGGATCACACTTACTCACCCGTCTCGTCTTCTCCACATCACCACATGGCAGCCGCTTCACAAAGTCAATGCCAGTCAGTGGCGTGCCCGTTGGGGGCAGGAGGATGGAAGCATCCATCATGAGATATTCCACATTCATGGGCTTGATCTAGGAGAGACAGCACAGGAAGCCTCAGCCAGGCCCTCCTGCACCTGGGCCATAAATGAGAGCCAGCTCCGGGTTAGGCAGGGCCTTGATTTCTCGTTTCCTAGATGTGTGGCAGGCTCTGTTCGTTTTCCAACTTGTGGCTTTCCCCTTCATTTCAGTCAGAGGGCCCTATGACCACCTAGTACTGGCTGCTTGCCTTCCTTTGTGGGACATGTTAAATGCTGTTTTCCAGAGGCCCGAGTCCCTTTCTCTAAATCCCTGTATACCAGAGCAGGGTGGCAGGTCCATGTTCCCACTCCAGGCTGTTCTTGGCACTGGCTTTCCAGCAGGGCCTTCTCATAGAACAGACAGGCTCCATCCAATGCTCCTACAATGCCAGAGTCTCCTCCACGGAATTCCTTCCACTCTCTCCGTGGGGTTGGGGGATAACAGCGAGCCTCAAGGTCCATCATCCCTTTAACAATAAACCTGGGTTGCTAAGGAATATGTGACCAGCTTGAGTGGCACTCAGACCAGCGTCACTTGTTAGCTTCGAGGCCAATTTCCTAGGGGCAGCTGAGGACTAACTTTAGTTGCAGGGACTGGGGCGTGACACCTTAGTATTTCTGGAGAATGTCAAGCATTGTATAGCAGAACACCATAAACACTGGAGTAAAATAAGCAAACCCCAGAAAGCTTCCTGTGGGGTAGGATGAGGGAAGGGGAACACATTTTTGGCTTATGGGCCTTGAGTGAGGCCTACTGCTGGGTATTTCACATCTGGCTGGGGCAACTCAGAGGTCTCCACTGCAGAGATGACAAACAGGCTCAGATTATATGTGACCTGACCAAGGGCACACAGTTAGGAAGCAATAAAGGCAGACACTTCAGGGGCTTGGGAGCCCCAACTTTTCCAAATCATAAACAATGTGTAGAGTTTACATTTCCAAGCTAAAAAGGGTACCATAGAAGACCACACTCTGGGAGGGAATCTGCACTAGAGAAGTTGAAACCCTGCTCCCTGCTCCCGCTGTGACTGATGGGCTGAAGGGGGAAAGTACCAGCTGCGCTCCTAGGCATAGCTGGGGCTGTGTGGGCCAGGAAGGTACAGCCACAGCCACGACAACCCACATGTTACAGGAAGTATGACCTTGAAAGTGATCCATGGATGCCTGGAGGGGGGCAGTGACAAAGAGGAGGTGAGGGCTTGGCTGCCAGAGCCCTGGAGCCAGGGCGCACTTAGCATGCTGTATGCTTCTCTCTTTCTGACACCTTAAACACTCACATTCATTATAAATGTCCCCATCACTTCATGCTTTGGTGAGTTATGTCCATGAAAAAGATCACTTGTCTTCTATTTACCGAGTGCTACTTAGGGGCCGAGAGACGAACAAAGCAGAAAAGCTGTCATCTCCAGTCTGTCCTGTTCCAGGGAGAGGCAGGGACCGCAGGCCTCCGCACCTGTACTTATTGCTCTAGAGGGGCAGCGGGGAGGACCACTCTCCATGGAGGCCCAGCTCTGACACTAGCAGGCTGCACACACCTAGGGACATGACCCAGCCTCTCTGACTCCCATTTTCCCTCAGTTGGATAAAGGAAACAATGGCAACAGTTCTTCCATAGTAAAGACTCTAGATTGAAGTTCCCAAGCAGAAAAAAAAGGGGGGGGGGGAGAGAACAATTCCTTTCTTGTTCTTGTTCTTGTTCCTCTCCTCCTCCTCCTCCTCCTCCTCCTCCTCCTCCTCCTCCTCCTCCTCCTTCTTTTAGTATAGAACAGAGTTTATTCAGGGCATGGGTAGTGGGGTTAAGAGGGTAGTAGAGGCAGAAAAAGGCAGAGAGAGGGAGAAAGTAGAAAGGCAGAGGTTGGCCATGGCCATGATGGCCATGAGTATGTGGAGAGAGGGGGAAGGGAAGGGAATGGGAAGGGAGAGCAAAGCAGGAGAGACTCTACAGAGCAGTCTGGTGGGGGCTTCTTGGCTATGGGGACTGGCACGTTTCAGGCTAGGCGCCAAACTGCCGCCTCCACCTTTCGCTTCCTCGGCAGCCATTTGCTGCTCACCTTCGTCTGAGCTCTTGTCCTTGTGACTGCTGGCTGAGACTGTTTAGACTGTGTTGATCTAAATGTCATTAGACAGCCTCTGAGACCTACAATAGAGACCTCCCTCACTTTGCTATAACCTGCCACTTGAAGTTCCTGTCAATGGATTTGGAAAGTGTCTAGATTTAATTTTATTTTGTTCTGTGACTCCATGAAACAAGTTCCTTAACAAAACATGTATGGGGCAGTCTGAGTACTGGACATGGTCACTTATATTTGGCTCTAAAACAGACTATCTTATTTTCTTTAAGATGAGACTGTTTTGTGTCAGACTCAATATATACAACATGCTTTTCAGTCTTGCAAGCAGTCAGTCCTCAGTAAAGGACACCTTTGTTTAATGATATGCGCTGACTCTGACTACCTTACAGACACAGTGCCACTACCTAATGCAGCAATGGAGCTGCACTAAGTGAGGCCTGGCCCACATTGGCTGGCAAGATCAAGGCTCATCTTCTAAGGGCCAGCTGAGGACACACGCCAGTTGCAGGGCTGAGGGTATGTCCCTTTTGTATTTCCAGAGAACGCTAAACATTGTTCAGGACGGACCATAATCACTAGAGTAAAACCTGCAGCCAGGCGGTGGTGACACACGCCTTTAATCCCAGAACTTGGGAGGCAGAGGCAGGTGAATTTCTGAGTTTGAGGACAGCCTGGTCTACAGAGTGAGTTCTAGGACAGCCAGGGCTACACAGAGAAACCCTGTCTTGAAAAAAACTGAAAAAAAAAAACCCTGACAAACAAAACAAAACAAAACAAATAAACTCCCCAGCAAAACCCAGGGAGCAGGGGAGATGTGGACATATGTACTTTTTCACATTGGCACAGTATGAGCCCAGCTCCTGAGTATTTTATATCCGCTTAGGGCAACTCAAGAGGTATGGGCCCCACTGCACAGATGACAAGCAGCCAGACTCAGAATGCAAGTAACCTGCCCAAGGGAACACAGTTAGGAAGCAATAAAGGTAGACACTTCAGGGGCATAGCGATGAATATACTCTGATGTTTTAGTGGTGGTGGCAATCGTATTTACCTCACTAACAGTCTTTGTCATTTGACCAGAAAGCCCCAAATGAGACAGAGCCCTCTGCAAATTTATATGCTAGCCTCTGTATGTTCTTATGTGCCAGCCTCTGTATGTTCTTATGTGCCAGCCTCTGTATGTTCTTATGTGCCAGCCTCTGTATGTTCTTATGTGCCAGCCTCTGTATGTTCTTATGTGCCAGCCTCTGTATGTTCTTATGTGCCAGTCTCTGTATGTTCTTATGTGCCAGCCTCTGTATGTTCTTATGTGCCAGCCTCTGTATGTTATGTGCCAGCCTCTGTATGTTCTTATGTGCCAGCCTCTGTATGTTCTTATGTGCCAGCCTCTGTATGTTCTTATGTGCCAGTCTCTGAATGTTCTTATGTGCCAGCCTCTGTATGTTCTTATGTGCCAGTCTCTGTATGTTCTTATGTGCCAGCCTCTGTATGTTCTTATATGCCAGCCTCTGTATGTTCTTATGTGCCAGCCTCTGTATGTTCTTATATGCCAGCCTCTGTATGTTCTTATGTGCCAGCCTCTGTATGTTATGTGCCAGCCTCTGTGTTCTTATGTGCCAGTCTCTGTATGTTCTTATGTGCCAGTCTCTGTATGTTCTTATGTGCCAGCCTCTGTATGTTCTTATGTGCCAGTCTCTGTATGTTCTTATGTGCCAGCCTCTGTATGTTCTTATGTGCCAGCCTCTGTATGTTATGTGCCAGCCTCTGTGTGTTCTTATGTGCCAGTCTCTGTATGTTCTTATGTGCCAGCCTCTATATGTTCTTATGTGCCAGTCTCTGTATGTTCTTATGTGCCAGCCTCTGTATGTTCTTATGTGCCAGCCTCTGTATGTTATGTGCCAGCCTCTGTGTGTTCTTATGTGCCAGTCTCTGTATGTTCTTATGTGCCAGCCTCTGTATGTTCTTATGTGCCAGCCTCTGTATGTTCTTATGTGCCAGTCTCTGTATGTTCTTATGTGCCAGCCTCTGTATGTTCTTATGTGCCAGCCTCTGTATGTTATGTGCCAGCCTCTGTGTGTTCTTATGTGCCAGTCTCTGTATGTTCTTATGTGCCAGCCTCTATATGTTCTTATGTGCCAGTCTCTGTATGTTCTTATGTGCCAGCCTCTGTATGTTCTTATGTGCCAGCCTCTGTATGTTATGTGCCAGCCTCTGTGTGTTCTTATGTGCCAGTCTCTGTATGTTCTTATGTGCCAGCCTCTGTATGTTCTTATGTGCCAGCCTCTGTATGTTCTTATGTGCCAGTCTCTGTATGTTCTTATGCGCCAGCCTCTGTATGTTCTGGTTCTGTACTTACTGTCATGCTCCTGTACTCATCTTCAAACATGTCCAAAAAAATCTCTTCTCCCTACAAAGACAGGAAGGGAGTAAAGAGGCGCTTATCCCACCTTCATAAACAGCATTACAAAGGCTGCACTTGACTTTGAAGGCCATCTGCTTTTCATTACGAGTTCTTGTAAATCCCAGAAACTAAAACACACATGTGAAAGTGAGCATACATGTACAGATAAAGGGCCAAATATCAAATGCACTGCTCTCCAGCCTCCGCTCTTTGAAGCTGGAGTTTCTTCAGTCATATCAGCTAATTAGAGCACATCAACAACAAAAGAAGATAATATATAAATAATATAGAATTACTTATAGACATAGATAAGGTTAAGATTTCAAGTGCTTAACATCCCTTACTTCTCCAGAGTGGACAAGAAAGGGGGAAATGCTATTAAGTCACCATGTTAAACATGTGAGGCTTGTGCCTAGGTGGGGAGGAGGCACAGCTGTCAGCACTAGCACTAAGTCTATATGGCTAGTCTATTTGTTTTTGAGTGAAGTCTTGCGTTTGGTTGCTAAGGACAATGACTTCACAGGACTCCACCTTGGGCAGAATCCAGCATCACCAGATTTACTGTAAGAATGGGATGGCAAAGGTGTGTGTGTCAGAAAACAACAGGCTGGAGCCCATGTCTACCAGGCCACTCACTGGGAAGGCAAAATAATGCACAGCCTCAGAGCCTGTCTCCCTGGGCTGGGAATAAAATGCAAACACAGTTTTCCTTCTGTTCCAGACCAAGGGGCAGCATTTGGGAAATGGCTACTCTGTGCCTTTCTGTGTTCACATCAGCGCGTTCAAGGGGCAGACAGGTTTCTAGAAGTTCTGTGGAGGAAGAGGTCCAAAGAACACTAGACAGCCCCAGGGTTCCTTCTTTCTTCTGGCGTCTGTCTACAACTGCAACTGGACCAGGTCATTTGGTCCTGGCAAGGTGAACTTTTAGATTACAGGACTGGGCTTAGCTCAGTTAAAACAACAATGGTGGCAGGCCAAGTGCAAGCAAGGGCAGGGGGACAGAGAGGCTGTGCTGCCACCGCCCAGCCCAGCAGGAACCGTGTGAGCAGAGATCACAAGAGGAGATCACTAGGATGACTCGCCCTGTGGATGGATCCGAGTCACCCCACGCATCCCCCATGTGGAGACGTGCGGTGAGAGAATGGCCGCAGCAGACCTGACCTCTGCCGTCATCGTGGATGTCTCTGTGTCTGGGATGACAGCTATGACGGCATCTTCTCAGAGCAGCCCAACTATACTAAGACATGCCTCATGGTCAGAGGCCAACAAAACTGTCCGACACTGATATAAGTGGACCTCTTCATGCAAGAACCTGAGACAAATGTCTCTAAATCCTTCCGATCCCAAAGGTCATCTCACTAAACTCAAGATGATGCTTCAGATGCTGCCATGAGTTTTCTTAGCATGCATACTTATAGATATCAACAATATGTAATTGATAAAAATCATGAGTGATTCATAGTAGTTTTCTATGTATTAGGAGATATAACTTATGAATTTTACTTTGTCATCCATGTACCTCTCATAGATTACAGTAAATTTATGAGTAACTGATAAACAATCTGCCATAAACTAATAGTAAGTCCTCAGAAATTTTATTCTTCTTGTAAGAGACTGTGGGATTAAGTGCTATTGTCCAACATTCACAAGTGTGGAAAAGTACTTGAAGGGCCAACAAAATGGCTCAGCAGGTAAGCTCGCTTTCGGTGAAACCCTGATGACCCAAGTTTGATCCCCATATTCCACAATGGAAGGAGTATACCAGATCTTCCAGGTTCTTCTAACCTCTACATGCATACCACAGGATGCACATACTTAAACCTGTGTGCATATATCTACCCCCATACCACTACACAAGGCTAGATTCCACCACCCTATCCTCCTGAGAGATATCCCATCCATGCTACTGTCCGCCTGTGCTGCCAAGTACCTTATAGAAATGACGAACAAGGTGGACACTCTCTTCTCTTGCACCCTGTTGAAGAAGAAAGAAGGTGTGAGGGAAGCAGATGTGAGGGAAACAATGAGTGACACAATTAAACAGGGCAGTCAGTTATGGAATACAGTTATAATGTCTCCTCCTTAATAAAACACAAAACTCTTTCACCTGTGTGTGTGTGTGTGTGTGTAGAGTGGATCAGAACAGATATACATAAGGATCAACTCTCAGTTGTTCTTTTTCACCTCTGTACTTCCTACATTTTCTAAAAATCATAACAAGGAACAAAATAATGAGAAATGATATAATATGCTGAGCCTCCATGTGTGTGCACACAAATACACACACACACACACACACACACACACACACACACACACACACACACACACACTGTAGGTAGATATATTTCTGCATGTATAAAAGCTTTATCACACAAAGGAACATTTGAAAACTCCAGGGCTAATCCAGAAGCAGATCACCCCAAAATAAGTCACTACAATGAAAGAATTTGGAACTCTTCCAGTGCTCTGGATGGAGGGAGGCCCCTCTGGACAAGTGGGCTTCAGCAGGACCCTGGGCAGGGTAGGGGTGGGATCACAGGTATCTCAGGTCTAGCTTCTCTGAGCTAGGCTAGGGATGTCAAGAACAGGCAGTGCCAGGAGCCTCATGACTGATCTCCTCACCTGAGGGACAACAGTATAGGAAGGGAAGGGAAAAGGTATGGTCTCACCTCCAGACAGGCCAGGTGCACATCCTTGATGACACAGCCAGAGCTGGTCAGCACTTGCTGCTTCAGGAGCAGGCAGCCGAGCTCCAGTGTAGCTAACCGGATCCTGCCATCTGCAGAGCACATCAGAATCAGCCCAGTATCCTCAAAGTCCAGTGTGCACCCCAAAGACAAGGCTCTTGCTTTCCTTCCTTGAGGTTAACCACCACCTATAGGCACTCTGGGGATGGGCATGGGGGTAGGAACCAACACATCTCAATCCCCCTCCTAGGAAGCTATGGGTCCACGCTCCCGTTAAGTTCCTCTGTCAGGTGTGAGCAAGAGAAGGTGGGCGGAGGCGGGGGAGGCTGTGCTGCAGCTGTGCCTGTCCAGCACGTCTCCCTCTTCCAGGTGTGGATATACACCCACATGTTCTGTAAGACCCACTGTGGGTCATGTGACTTCATAGAATTGGGCCCTCCCCTGCTAAGTCTGACACACAGGACAAGGGTCACTCAGTCCTTCTTATCCCACTCACCGCCCTAAACCCCCCTCAGGGCTGGGTTCCAGTTCCCATTCCCAGCCGGATCCCTATATAACTCAGCCACTCGGCTACACTAGTCCTGTCCAGGCCACCTCTCTCGCACTCTTGCTCTCTGCTTTCATGGCCCACTTCAGTCTGCTTGTCATGTCCAGCCTGGCCTCTCCTCTCTGCTACTTCTCCCTTATCTCTACAGGGCCCGTCTGCACTCTTAGGAGTTGTCAGATCCTCTTCTTATTTTATTTTTCATTCAGCACCTACACTTGTGAGCCCTAGGTGTTCCCACCCTTGTTCCTGATTAGGCGACCACAGGCAAGGGGGGCCCAGCAGTACAGCAGAAGAACACAGGCTCTCCTTGTACTGTGAGGCCTGACACCCAGCACTAGCCACCCCTGCCTTTGCTGACATCACCAGTCTTTGGAAGTTGTCCAGAAAGGGGCTCTCCCACAGGGCTGAGCACACTGGGTGTCTGTAGAGATTTCCTTCCGGGGGTTTACACAGCACCTGGCTCCAGGCCTGGGTGCTGGTTAGCACAGCATGAAGTTCATCACAACTTGGTCACAGTTATCAGAAAGCCAACCCAGACTAACTTAGACTATATAAGCAGAAACTGATAAGCAAACACAAACACAATGGCTGACTTATGAAATCTGCTAGGGCAGTGGGGGTGGGATGGGCACTGGCTTAATAATGCTTTTGGGATTCTGCCACTTTCTGGATTGGAAAGGTAACTACTTGCTACTAGAAGCCATCTCTTTCCTCCTAGGGAAGATACCCATTGACTAACCTAAGGCCAACTACTATTAAGCAAACTGTCACACGGGTCTTTTCTTTCTCTCTCTCTCTCTCTCTCTCTCTCTCTCTCTCTCTCTCTCTCTCTCTCTCTCTCTCTCTCTCTCCCTCCCTCCCTCCCTCCCTCCCTCCCTCCCTCCCTCTCTGTCTCTTTCTCTCTCCCAAAGTATTTATTTATTTTATGTATGTGAGTACATTATAACTGTCTTCAGACAGACCAGAGGAAGGCATTAGATCCCACTATTGATGATTGTGAGCTACCATGTGGTTGCTGGGAACTGAACTCAGGCCCTCTGGAAGAGCAGTCAGTGCTCTTTTTTTGTTTGTTTTTTGATTTTTTTGTTTTTTTGTTTTTTTGTATTTGGTTTTTTCAAGACAGGGTTTCTCTGTATAGCCCTGGCTGTCCTGGAACTCATTCTGCAGACCAGGCTGGCCTTGAACTCAGAAATCTGCCTGCCTCTGCCTCTCAGAGTGCTGGGACTACAGGCGTGCGCCACCACTGCCCAGCCTGCAGTCTGTGCTCCTAACCACTGAGCCATCTCTCCAGCCCTTTGCACTTTATTTCTAATGAACGGTGGAAGTGTAGTAGAAGAATGAGGGAGCAGAGTCTCTGGGCTTTGTCCCTGAGGTCTAGGATACTGAGGCCCAAGCAGGGGCACTCCAAGGACACATCCCACACACCAGCCCACTAATGCCCCATCCCTGTAGGTGGGGTTGAAACAGAAGAAAAAATTTTGTGCTTACAAATGCCAAAGCTATATGTGTGCAAAGCTGGTCTTGTTTAGCATGCTAAAAGCCCAGGGAAAATCGGTCTCTGTTCACTTCTGCAGCCCACCCACCCACTCCAGACCTTGCATCCCTCTCCACTCAGAGGTTAAGTGCCTCTCCAGAGCAGTTCTACTCCCTCTGCTGGCCATTAAGTTCCTGCCTTCACAAGTTCCAGCCAGAGTTGACCCTATCTTTGACCACAGCACAATTCCCCCAATGCCCTGACCTATGTGGCTGCAACTGTTTCCCCTGCCCCCCCCCCAACTTACCCCTGACTCCCCAGTCCCAGGAAAAGGTTCTGCCTTCTTTAAATTAATTTCTCAGCAATAACTGACCTGGTGAGTACCCAATGTCTTGAGTCATACTCTATGTCCTTTTTCTCCTGGCTCAGGGTTCTAGGGTGTCTCTTCTTTGTCACTTCTAGTTATAGGCAGGGTCTCAAGGGCTCAATCAATGACACCCCTCTCTTCATCTAGGCCTTAATGACCATGCATGTGGGTCTCCAGTGCTGGCCTTGTCCTGATCTTTTCTCCAAGCCCAAGATCCCCATCGCCACAGTCTACAGCTTCTGTGACTTTGAAGAGCATCAGATGTGGCTCTTGGCTTGTATGTAGGACCCAATAAGAAAGCATCTATCCCATGGCTGGTATGATATCTACTGTCCCCTGAGGCCCATGAGCTGGCTTTCCAGGTCCCTCTCCCACTTGCTAGCATAGCAACACACACAGTCGGTGCTTGGCCAACTGCAGTTGACCTGATCCAGGCTTACCATACGAGACTGCTCTAACCATACTTCTCTTCAGATTATCTCCCATGCATTCACTCATTTTTAGTGATCTTTCTCTCCTCTTTGCAGAGCTACCACACAACTGCTGACATTTCAAGCCAGACAACTGTGGGCTATAGAGGTCCTGGGCAACTTGAGGTGTTTACACTAGGCCAGGAACATTCTTAGCCATTCAGTTTAAAATGTCTCTAGTAATAGTCACATATCTCCTAGAGTAAAAATTGTTCTTACTCCAGCTGGGAAAGCCTAGGTCCACAGCTTCACCTCACTGCTACCATTGCCTTAGTGGCTGGCTACAGATGGATGCTGAGCCAAACCATTGGAGACAATGGGCACAAGAGTGTATCCTCCCCTGACCTTCACACCTGTTGATTCTCTCAGAGTCCTAGCCTAGTTCATCTCCACAATATGGCTTCAGACTCCCCAGAGAGGAGGGTCCCAGCTATGATGAAAGCAGCAAAGAAAGGCTGGTGTAGAGGGGGAAGAGAGGTGTGATTACACCTGAGGGTGTACACAGCTCCAGAGATGAGTCCTGCCTGCAACAGAAGGCAGGTGTTGCTGCCTAAGGGAAAGGAAAGGCTGAGAGCTTCCAGCTTCTCAAAAAGAGTGGATCTAGAACCTATGGCTATGTGCCTGGCTAGGACTCTGGTTCCCTCGCATACCCCAAGATAGGGCTACCTGGTTGGGCAGCATTGTTCATGATCCTGATGAGTCTCTCGGCCAGCAGATGGTTGTAGGTGGTTTTCTCAGCCTCACTTGGCACTGGGAGCTGGATTCGTTTTAGTTTTTCAGGATCCATGCCTGGAATGGAGAAAGAAGAAAAATGGCCCTTGGCAAAGCCGCTGAGTGGGAGCCTTCTTCCGAGAGGCTCTTTGGAGGTGGAGTCTGCAGCAGCCAGCTCAGGGACTTCAGGCCTGGCCTCTGCCTTGGTTTAGCTTCTATCTGGGTTCTGTGCACACTGAATGTGCAAAGATATATCACAACATATATTTTCTGAGGGTGGGGAGATGCCTTTGCTGGTAAAACGCTTGCTGCTCAAGAATATATCAGGGCCCGAGTTCAATCCCCAGATGCCATGTATAGTATGTGCAATATACTATAATTTTAGCACTGAGAAGATCCCGGCTCACTGGCCAGATAGCTTAGCCCAATCAGTGAGCTCTAGGCCAGTGAGAGACCTTGTCATAAAAAGCAAGGGGGATGATAACTATGGAACACCCAAAGTTTGTTTCTAGCCTCCAAACACATGAACATGTACCCATACCTATTGAACCCACATGAACACATGAACATATGAACACACACACACACACACACACACACACACACACGCACAATTATACAAAACATTTATTTGCTATTGCTATTTGTGAATAGGACATCAACTTGCTGTGAAAATTAACAGTAACTATGAAAGCCATATGGAACAGTGTTCTCACATTCTAGCCAATGACTATTGACTGAAGTCACTGTGGCCCAAGGCCTACTCTGTCTCTATTAGAAACAAGGGCTGTTGGGCACTTAGCAGTGAGGAGGATGGCTCTGGGGCCAATGGTGGCACCTCTGACAGTGAGGCAGAGGTAGAAATGGAGCAGCTCTCCCCAGGGCAGCCCCTTGCCATTCTCGGCCGAGTCTGTGCCTGTAAGGGCAGCCCTCTCTCTCTGTGCGCACAGAGACCAGGAGCAGAGCATAGACCACAAGGCCCCAACAGGCATAGCCTTAAGCTCTTCCTGATGAAAGCAAAGAGCTAAGTGGGATACCCAACAGTGTTAGCGGCAGGTTCTGCACTGAGCAGAGCAGAAGCCAGCCTCCTCCTGAGGAGGAGACCAGCAAAGAGAGGCTGAATCAAACCTTTAGCCTAGGCAGGTGTACAAAAAGTAAAACTCATAAAGTCTATCTATCACCAAGACATAAAGAAATACTCCTGCACCCAGAGGAAACGAATAGTATATAATAAAAGACAAAAGAAAGGGCAGGGTGGAGGGTGGATAAGGAAAGGGAATGAGCAAGTCAGTAATCACAGGCCATGATAATATTTTTCCTGAAGAGGTGCCAAGAGTTGGGATGGCAGGAAGACCTGCCAGTGCTACCACAATGATTGGGGCCGGGGCAGGACTCTGCAAACTCCTGTCCTCTCCTCTGATGTGGTACTTGAGAAATACTTGTAGAAATAAACACAGTGCTTGACTGAAGCACAGAGACCCCTGTGGACAGTTTATGCCTGAAGAGAGCTATCCCTGTTATTCTAGTTGGGGGATGTGGCGCTTCTCAGAACCCTTGAGTACCAGGTGGTGTTTCATCTAGAACCTTGTTAAGACAGTAGAGGTGGCATTGCTGGGCTCCCAGAGAAACCTGCTTTGTGCACAGCGCTGGTTTCTAATGTACTTCTCATTCTGAGCTTGTGTCAGCTGCAATCTGTGTCTGCCAGCTCTCACAGTCACAACCTGGTCGCCCACTTTTCAGCTTTTCTATACCTCTGGGTGGTGTTCCAGTAACTTCTTAGCAAAACAAAACAAATCCCAAAGCCCAAAGTGCCTCCTGGGTAAATGGTGGGGGCAGGGCAGGGTGGGGTGGGGTGGGGAGGGGAGTGAAATGGAGAGGCTGGAACTACAGAGCTGCTCCACACAGCCTCTTCTCAGACTTGACCCAAGATGAAGGCTGCGTTTTCTATTGCAGATACTAACCAGACTTTATTATGTGGCCCGGCTGAGTCATGCCACCGCCTTCCTCTGTCAGGCAACCCTTCCCACTGTGGGCCCTTCGTTTCAGGGCAGTGTCTCATCTATTAAGATTTACGGGAAGGCTTGAGCTCACATTTGGTTTCTATTAACAAGGCTTTCAGGCTGAAGTTGTCTTCTAAGGGGGAAAATATCTACTAAGAGGAGAATATCTTACTTGGGGCTGCTTCAGGGAAAAAGACATGGAAAAGAGAGGCTGGAATCAAATGTAGCTAACCGGAAAGTCAGCCAGCCAAGCAGCCACCATTCCGAATCACCAGGGCCACACACACACACACACACACACACACACACACTCTCTCTCTCTCTCGCTCTCTCTCTCTCACACACACACACACACACACACACACACACACACACACACACACACATGCCCAGTGCCCAGGCTGGCACACCCTGTGCAGCAGCCCCCTCACCAGCAGCTTCTAGGGTGTCAGGGTCTCTGATCAAACGAGCTTTTGCATTTTCTTAAATCTGCCTGTTTAAATGGCCGAATTTTACTAGTTCTAATCACTATTTGTCACAGAGAAACTGGAGTCAGGAATCCAGTCATCACCCAGATTGTTCGCATCCACATCAAAAGGAAGGCCTGGTCCTCAGCTGGGAGTCTCTCCTGTCTCATTAGCAGCTGCAGGTCCCCACTGACTCATCCTCTGCTGGACCTTCACCCTTCCCACTCCATTCTGATGTCCAGTCTACTGGCACAGCCAGCTCTGGTTGCCAGCTCTGTCGCAGGTCTCCCAGCTCCCGTTCCCGCAGCTCTCACTGCCCCCATGCCTCCTCACAAGCTGCCCAGCTTCTCTCCAGAAGCTCTCTCCCCCACTCTGGAAAACTCAAGAGGGTTTTCCAAACCCGAAGCTCCTCTGGAAACTTGCGTCTGAGGATATTCTCTTTCTTTTTTTCCTATCTTTTAAATTATTTATTTCAAATGGACATGGATCTTGCCTGCACATATGTACCACATGCATAGTTAACTGATGGCTGTAAGCCACCATGTGGGTGCTGGGAATCAAACCTGGGTCTTCTGGAAGAGCAGTCAGTGCCCTTAACTGCCAAGCCCCCTCTCCAGCCCCTTTGAGGGTGTTTTCCTCCTTCTAAGATCCATACAGTTTTCCTACTATACTTGGCATAAACCTGAATCTCTACATGCCTCCTGGCCATTCTCACTGGGCTTACTTACTGCTCCTAGAACATGTCTGTACTTGCTACTGCAGGCCCTTTCCCCGGAGCTAACTCTGAGGCACTCTTCCGGCTCTGTTCTAAGTTGTCCTGTCCATTGGAGAAGCCTTCCCTGGCTGCTTTGGCTGGTTCCCGGCTCTACCTCTACCACTCCTTGCTCTGACCTCTCATTTCTGGCTTCCCTTTCCCATCGCCTTGATCTCTCTTCTTGTTCACTTAGATATGACTGGTCAGTCCCAGTTCATCCAGCAGTGCCTTGCATGGGGCATGTGCTAGATTTCACTAGTCCTTACATTGTCCACATTTCAAATGGCTCTGGATGGACTAGAACCCATCCTTAGGGATGCAGAGTAGGTATGAAACTTCCTGGCTTAACTGGCTCTATAACCACCATGGCTCACAGGAACAGGGCTCTTGGGCCACTGTGCTTCCTCCTCGGATGACTCCAGCCTGCTGGCTTCTTGAAGCACCTGGCTAGAAGCTGCCTTCCCACCCTAGTGTTTATGTGACCACTGGCAGGTGTGTTCCCGGCTCTGTGCACCCTGGGGCTCTGCCTTTGGCTAGCTTTCGTTTTGGACTCTTCTTCCTCAAACGCATGGTCCAAGAATAGTCCAGTAGTCATCCCTGATTCCTGCAGGCAGGCTCTCACCTCCTGTGTGGCTTCCCAACTACAGGGATGCTAAGGGTCTTCCTAGAATCTGTACACACGAGTCAACTCCAGGCTAAGTGTATTGCTTAGTACACATGTTGCCTTTAGCAACACCCCGAGGAAACTGTTGGAAAACGTCTTTACATTTTTTTGGAGTTATTTATTTTACTTTATATATATATGAATGTTTTGCCTGTATGAATGCATATACCACATGCATGCCTGATGATCTGCAAATGTGTGATGTTTGGAATTATGGAGACTCATGAGAGGGTATAAAAATGCCAGAGTCCCGAGAGGGGCTGTGGTTGCTGCTGCTCTTCCTTTTGTTGGCTGGAGCTATTTTGATGGTGAAGATCAAAACTGCCCTAAGGAACTGCAAGTGCTGGGGTAAAGGTGGCCCAGAAATTGTGTGTGTGCGGGGTGGCCAGCCAATAACTGGCCCAACTTGAGACCCATGTCACAAAAGGAAGCTCACCCCTGATACAGCCAGGAGGGCAGGACCTAGAGGCTGGAGAACCCAGAGACCTAAGAGAGAACCAAACAAGACTGGCAAAACAAACAAACAAACGAACAAGACAAAGAAAAGTCAATGAAATAATTCCTAGTGATAGTGTGCTATACTCATAGATTGGAGTCTAGCCCAGTCATCATCAAAGAGGCTTTATCCATCAACTGATGGAAACAGATGCAGAGACCACAGCCAAGCATTAGGTAGAGCTCAGGAAATCATGTGGAAGAGGGGGAGGAGGTAGGAGTCAGAGAGGTCAAGGACACAAGAAAACCCACAGAACCAACTAACCCAGGCCCACAGGAGCTCACAGAGACTGATCCACTAACCAGGGAGCCTGCATGGGACTGACCTAGGCCCTCTGTGTATGTTACAGTTGTGTAGCTTGGTCTTCCTGTGGGACTCCTAACAGTGGGAGCAGGGCTGTCTCTGACTCTGTTGCCTGCTTTTAGGACCCTTTCCTCCTAAGTTGGTTGCCTTAACAGGAGAGGAAGTGCCTAGTTTTACGGCAACCTGTAATGCCATGACTAGATCATATTCACAGGAAGCCTGCTGTTTTCTGGAAAGAAACAGAGAAGTAGTGAATTGGGGGTAGCAGTGGGGGCTAGGACTGGGAGAGGAGGGGAAAACTGTGGTCAGGATGTAAAAAATTTAATTAATTAATTAGTTAATCAATCAATCAATCAATCAATCAATCAAAAAAGGGGGAAATACCTTGTCCAGATGGCTCTGCTGATTCAAGAACATTTAAAGAAGAAATGATGCTAGTTTTCCCCCCTTGTTTGTTGTTTTTTGAACAAGGTTTCTGTGTAGCCTGGGCTGTCCTGGAACTCACTCTGTAGTAGACAAGCCTTGCCTGCCTTGCCTCTTGAATGTTGGGATTAAAGGTGTGCACCAGCACCACACGGCAACAATAATAGTTTTTTCAAAAATAAGGTATATGACTGCAGTGAATCCAGATAAGAGGACTGCAGTGAATCCAGATAAGAGAACTGCAAGAAATCTACACATCAGTATCATTTATGAACACAGTTACAAAAATCCTTTACAGTGAGGATTGCAGCTCTAGCTCAGTTGGTAGAGTATCAACCTAAACACACGAGGCTGTGACACTGCGTCAGCCAGGAATGATGGTTACAGAATCGTACCACTTGGAGGCAGGAGAATCAAAAGTTCAGGTCATCTTTAGCTACAGAATGAATCCCAAATTAGTCTGGATGCCTGAGATCTTGTCTCAAACAAAACAAAACAAAACAAAACAAAACAAAACAAAACAAAACAACCTTAAAAAAAACTTAGCAGTCCAAATCCAGCAATGTCCATAAAATTTCACAGCAGGTAGAATTAACCCAGAGTTATTTGGGAGAACTGGAGACAGCTTTGGGGAAGGTGATTTCTGAGTGGCATACTGAGAGAGAAGCATGCTCAGTAGGTGGTGACTTGGAGAAGAGAGAGCAGCAACAGAGAGTACAACAACATGAAGGTGAGGCTCACTGAACTACCACAGCCAGTTCCACAACACCAAGGAAGCTTCACTCCCAGGTGCTCTAACACACCCAGGATCCCAGGAGCTTGGTCCCACCAGGATCTCAGGGTCCCAGAGGCAACTCGACTCCCAGGAGCTCTGATGCATCCAGGATCCCCAAATCACAGGATCACAGAGACAGCAGGACTCCGAGGAGTTCTGACACAACCAGGATCACAGGAGGGACAGACTCTATTCAGATATGGCGAGGGCAGGTAGCACTAGAGATATCCAGATGGTGGGAGGCAGGTATAAGAACATAAGCAACAGAAACCATGGTCACTTGGTATCATCAGAACCCAATTCTTCCACTATAGCAAGTCCTGGACACACCATCACACCAGAAAAGCAAGATTCAGATCTAAAATCACTTCTCATGATGATGATAGAGGACTTTAAGAAGGACATAAATAACTTCCTTAAAGAAATAAGGAGAACACAGGTAAACAGCTAGAAGCCCTTAAAGAGGAAACACAAAAATCCCTTAAAGAATTACAGGAAAACACAGTCAAACAGGCGAAGGAAATGGACAAAACCATCCAGGATCTAAAAATAGAAATAGAAACAATAAAGAAATCACAAAGAGATACAACCCTGGAGTTAGAAAACCTAGGAAAGAGATCAGAAGTCATAGATGCAAGCATCACAAACAGAATACAAGGGATAGAAGAGAGAATCTTAGGTGCAGAAGATACCATAGAAAACGACA